>NC_087168.1:18814649-18912149 GCF_035594125.1 Scylla paramamosain
CTCTCTCTCTCTCTCTCTCTCTCTCTCTCTCTCTCTCTCTCTCTCTCTCTCTCTCTCTCTCTCTCTCTCTCTGACGCCCACAGTTTGAGTTTTCAATCTTGCTATTTTACGCTCTAGTGGTAACAGCTACACAGGGATGATAAATTTATTTGAATCAACGAGACCTTTCAACCGTGTGTGACTGTCGCGGGTTCCCAGAAAAGCTCCTTTTAACTGACGCCTTTCAGTGTACAAACTGTTTTGCCAATTTCTCGCTGATTGGATCATATGAAGGGGACGAATTAAAAGGTTTTTCAGGTTTTTTTTTTTTCCTTTCGGGTCGTGAGTGGCAATGATCTAATCCCAGAAACATCATCTTTTCAGTCCTGTTTTGTCCCACTCGATTCTTGCACCCACGTTCCATATTGAAATTATTCAGTGGTTTAGGTGCGTGTTCTATTTGTTGGTAAAATGTAACCCCTGACGTGGTGTTTTTTTCGGGGATTTTTGTGGAATTATCAAAGAACTGCGTCTTCGTTTCACCAACAGACGAGGTCACGATTTTTCTGACGTCACGATTTTTCTGACGTCACGATTTTTCTGACGTCACGATTTTTCTGACAAATACGTAGCATCTTTTTTTTTTTTTCTCATTTTTAAATACTTCACTACCGTCGCTGTTACTATTGTTATGATCATTATTTACAGGTCGGTTCATTCATCTTTACTTCTTTTCAAATCAATATAGAGGCCCTACGTGGCAATTAGGTTAGGTTAGGTTATGTTACTGTTATGATTATTATTTACCTGTCAATTCATTCATCTTTACTTCTTTTCAAATCACTATGGAGGCTCTACGTGACATTTCGGTTATATTAAGTTAGGTAAAGCTAAAAAGAAAAAAAAATTGAACGGTAATGAATGATATACCAATGAAGAACATAATTTCACTAATTAGATGAAAACTGTTTTGTCCGTTAAAGTGAGTCCGAGCTGACAATGTAAATCTACTTTCCTTTTCCTATTTTTTTTTTCCACCTATCCAATGTTGTGTGCAGGTTTCTAAACACCTCCCCGTAATTTTGGACAATCCTTTCGACTGTAGTGTTTAGAAACTGACAATTTCCGTGGGGTTCTTTTTCTTCTACGCAACTTTTATGTTACCCACGCCTACATGTAAAAGAAAAAAGCAGATTAGTTATATTACAACACCTGTGCACACTTCACCAACCACAGCTCTTAGCCAAAAAACTTGCATAACAAAAACCACTCGTATATTTGAGTTGCCTAAACACACTTTCTCTCGCATGACAAACCGCTGGGTAAGTTACGGTGACCAATTCCCGTTCTTTTCACTAGCAGCAGCAGTGAACGTTTTAATTCATGCAAATGGGGATCGTGCACAGATTTAAAAGGGGAAGCGTTTATTTTTGTGCAACTAACTAGTATTCAGCGTGGACTTAATTACCTCAGCGGGGTGCCTGGGTGAGCGTGTACAGGCGTGGGTGAGTAGGAAGAGGCGTGGGTCATATGAGGGATGAATGGTGTGGATCGTGTAAAGGATGGATGGCGTGGGTGGTTGGGGAGATGGGTGGCGTGGGTCGTTTGAGGGAAGGATGGCGTGGGTGACTGGAGAGAATGGGTGGAGTGGGTCATGTGTGTGGAATGGGTAGAGTATCTTGTAGTGTGAAGGGTGGGTAAGCTTTAAAGGAAACACTTTATCTGGGCGTGAATTAAAGTTTGGTGAGTATGTTAACATTTTGTGAAAAGAAAAAAAAAAAAAAAAAAGGAAAAAGGAAAAAAATGAAAAAAAAAACGTATGATAGTTCTGAGTGAGCGTTCTACGAAAGTATTAACAATTCACAAATAAACACTGAAGACAGAGAAAAAAATGCAGATTACAAGTACATGTGTTCTGAATTAAGGTTTTAAGAAATATAAACATTCATAAAAAAGTAAATAAATAAAAATATGACGCTGAGGAAGAGGCGTTCAATTAACTACAGTACTGAGAAGAAAACATTTTAAAGCAATGTAGTATTTTGAACTTAACTCGGCATAGCAAGTAAAAATAGCATTACTGAAGTCTATTACTGCTATACGTGGAGGGCAGGTGGTAATACGAGTACGTCTGTTTATTACCTGTCATACGAAGAAGAGAACATAGCAGCACTCAAGTCTATTACGTGCTATACTAGGAAGAGAAAGTAGCAACATCTATGTCCATTACCTATTATAAAAAGGAAGATAAGGACCACACGAAGAAGAGAAAGAAGCAACAGTTGAATATACCACCTACAGTACAAGAAAGGCAAATTACATACGAGGAAGAGAAAATAGCAACACTTGAATATACCATCTGCTATACGAGGAAGGGAAGTTCCATACGAGGAAGAGAAAATAGCAACACTTGAATATCCCACCTACTATACGAGAAAGGGTAGTTCCAAACGAGGAAGAGAAAATAGCAGCACTCAAGTCTATTACCTCCATAAGAGTAAGATAAGGTCCATACAAGGAAGTGAAAATAGCAACACTTGAGCACATCACCTGGTATAAGAGGAAGGGAAGTCCATACGAGGGAGGAAGGATAGTAACACTGAAGTCCATTACCTGATATATGAGGAAGAAGAGCTCCATACGAGGAAGAGAAGGCAGTAACACGTCTGTCCATTACCTGCCATAAGAGGAAGGGGATCTCTATACGAGGAAGGGATGGCAGTAATATGTCTGTCCATTACCTGCTGTCCTGGCCGCGTCCCCAATACAACCACGTCACCTGCCGCTGGACGCCCTATCTTCTCTGCACCGAAGCGTGAGGGATTAATTATAAATCATAATTAATTGTCATTTCCAAATTTGTGTGTGTGTGTGTGTGTGTGTGGGTGTATGTGTGTGTGTGTGTGTGTGTGTGTGTGTGTGTGTGTGTGTGTGTGTGTGTGTGTGTGTGTGTGTGTGTGTGTGTGTGTGTGTGTGTGTGTTTCTCCCTCCCCCGCGAGCGCAAATAAATTACATAAAAATGATAATTTCCAATTTACTTTTAAACTACACTAAAATATTTGGCGCACGCTGATGAAGGAATATTTTTCTCATAAATTCAAGGAAGGTTAACACCAACGTTTTGCATATGTTGTTGCATCCCACAATAAAATATCGTCAAAATACGCGCTCATAATTTTGCTGCCGTGCGTGTACTGCCGTTGTTGAGAGAAAAAGAGAGCAAGAGAAAGAGACCGCGGCATATAAACCTTACCATAATTGAATACACACCAACAAACATATGGAAGACAGAGGAAGTGGAAAAATAGGGGAAAGTTACATGAACTAATATTTTCTACCAATATAAACACAATCATGCCATTTTCCGCTAACTGAGTCATATAAAATTGAGGAATTCTGGGGCAGCAGGTGGGGCGGCAGGAAGCGCACAGACTATGCAGGCCATGATAGGGATGCAAATTAGAGATCAGCCATCCCTGTTTTGCTCCATAATTACTGAAGTCAATTGTGTGGTCGTTAATGAAGCTATTAAGCAGAAAGTCAATTGGACAGCCCCGTCCGTCCATCATCACAGTGACCTATTAATGTGTCGGTGACCTGCCAGCGAGTGTCGTCTTCCTGGTTCTCTCGCATACATATTTTAGCTCCCTCACTCATATCCTTTCACTCTCATGCCTAGCTCTTGTTCCCTCACACACACCTTTGCTCCCTCACACATATCCTTTCACTCTCATGCCTAGCTCTTGTTCCCTCACACACACCTTTGCTCCCTCATACAACTATGCCTTCATTCTCATACGTAATTTCGCACCCTCTCACTATCCTTTCATTCTCATATATAACGTTGGTGCTTCACACACCTTTGTTCTCTTACATAACTACTTTCACTTTCACTCATTAACATCACTCCTTCACTCCTTACCTTATTCATTCACACATCTACCTTCCCTGCAACTGAAGCCAAATCACCTTCTGTTCTGTACAACTAAAAAAGGACTAAATCGAGATCTGGTGCCGTCTACGTCAGAATTAGGTCACGTAATACACTCCCTTCCATTACCTTTGGCGCTTTCCTGTAATCTCGCGTCCTCTGATCTGCTTAAAAGTCTATAAATTGTCTAGTTTTGTAAGGCAGTCATCAGGTCAAGAAGGATAGGGACTAAGGAAAAAAACTAGTTCAGTGGAATTAATGCGGGTTACTCGACTTCTGAGCTACACTATACAAGGTTCCGGTCACCCATCCAAATATAAACCAGACCCAACGTTGCTTAACCTCACTGATCAGTTCAGGATCACAATCACATGCAGGCTATTTGTGAGTATACAGCTCACTCACGGAAACCGCTCCTACTTATAAGGCTGCCAACCCTGAGTGGCGAAGGACCTAAAGGGCGTCTTCAAAGGTCGTGGCAAATTAATCAATCTCGTTCAGAGTTGTTCAGGGCGAGAAGGGGCGCCTTTGATAGGACCCCCTTTTGTGTGTGTGTGTGTGTGTGTGTGTGTGTGTGTGTGTGGTGTGTGTGTGTGTGTGTGTGTGTGTGTGTGTGTGTGTGTGTGTAATTCTACAATGAAGGAACGTCTCAAACTGGAAGAAAAATGAACCAGAGATGTGATTAACACACACACATAAAAAGAAAGAAGGATTGCGCGAAGAAATCTTAGAATTGCCGTAAAAATGGCTGCAGAAAATTAAGAGAGTTTAGAAGAGAAAAGTAAAATGAAGGAGAAAATTTGTGAACGGAAACTTAAAAAAAGATTTCTATCTTTCCAACTCGTCGTGAATAAAGTAACATAACAATTTGTAATCTTCGTGCTTAAATTCATTACAGCTCCATAAAATCGACAGAATTACTTTTTTTTTATTTTCTCTAATTTCCGCAGCAACAATTTGTGCTATAAAGAAACTGATGAAACACTAATTTTCCTTTATACAAAAGGAATCATAATTGACTCTAAACAAATTCGACACTGGTATCCAAAAAAAAAAAAAAACACCCTCACAATAAATATCAAAGGGGAAAAATGTTGAAATAAATACGATGGAGAAATGAATTTATCGCAGATATATCGCCGTTAAAGGAAAAAAATAATAGGAAAAATATGTAAAAAAAAGGGAAAAAAGTCGCAAGTTAGATTACAAAGACGAATGAGAAGGTTACTTGTATATTCTTTAATAGAAATAATAATAATAATAATGATAATAATAATAATAATAATAATAATAATAATAACAATAATAATAATAATGATAAATAATAATAACAATAACAACAACAACAACCATAAGAACAACAACAACAGTAATAATAATAATAATAATAATAATAATAATAATAATAATAATAATAATAATAATAATAATAAAACAAATCCTTCGCCCTAGTTTGTGGCCACTCATGTGTTCCTGCCACCACCACCGCCACCGCCGCCACCACTGCAGGTCAAGAGAGGAGGCTCGCAATGAGGCAAGTCTCGTCCTAATGAACCGTCTCGAGTATCAGTGGAGAAAAAAAAAGTGCTGATCATTAAGTGCAGCCGCTTGATTATAAGGATGATGCTCTTGCGGCCTCGTGCTACTGTGAGAGAGAGAGAGAGAGAGGAGAGAGAGAGAGAGAGAGAGAGAGAGAGAGAGAGAGAGAGAGAGAGAGAGAGAGAGAGAGAGAGAGAGAGAGAGAGAGAGAGAGAGAGAGGAGAGAGAGAGAGAGAGAGAGAGAGAGAGAGAGTCATTACAAAACTCCATATGTCGAGGAAAGAAGGGAAATACATTAATAAACTACGAAAATTGGTACTACCTCGCACACCCGATCCGTATTTTTGAGAAAGAAAGAATTATATCATTAGGTCAATTTTCAGAGGCTACAGGGAATTAGTCAGTTTCTCACAGGTGTCTCTTTTTTTTATCTACTAATGCTGCAGGGTTATTATCAAATTATCACTAGAATCATTAGGATCATCTACCTACAGCCTGCCAAAATTAGTCGAGGTAAAGAACTGGAATATTTGAGAATACAATCCTAGGAAATCAGGTCTCTCTCTCTCTCTCTCTCTCTCTCTCTCTCTCTCTCTCTCTCTCTCTCTCTCTCTCTCTCTCTCTGATCCTTATAAATTATGCATTCAATTGTATCAGTTCCCCTGTATTAATGCATTTTTTTTTTGGATTCTCTTTATTAAAAATCGAGGCGCCGGCTTTGCACTAACGTTGATATATGAAATGCCTAACTAAAATATATTTCTTCGGTACCGCATTGATACTTTAATATGCAACATTCCCACTGGATTCACAATGACAGGGGGAGTAACAGGCTATTCTGAATGTAAATTTTATCTCCTTGTTAGCGTTTCTCTTATTATTGCTTTAAGCCCTCGTGGTTCTTGGCTCTGAGTTCTTGTATTTTACGTATTCTATGGTTTTATTCAATTGGTATGTGGTCTGATAAGGGTGTGTAGTGAATAGATAGGTAGATAGGTAGGTAGACAGGTGTGTAGGTATTTTGAAAGAGAGGTAGATAAAATATTGACAGAATGATGGATAAGGGGAGAGAGAGAGAGAGAGAGAGAGAGAGAGAGAGAGAGAGAGAGGAGGAGAGAGATGAGATGAGAGAGAGAGAGAGAGAGGATGAGAGAGAGAGAGAGAGAGAGAGAGAGAGAGAGAGAGACTACACAAAAAGAGACATGAAAGAAAACATGAAAAAGGACATGGAAGTTACCAAAGACACGAAAATATGTGAAAGAAAAAAAAAAACACGAAAAAAATACCAAAGACGTGAAAACAAAACACAGAAAAAAAAGACACACACACAAAACACCACACACACACCACATACACACACACACACACACACACAACAATACCGAAACCATGAAAGAAAGCCCCACAGTGTTTTCTCCAACTCAAAGTCAAACCTGTTTCTTTTATCGAGTTCTTCAAGTGCAACACTCGTCTCAAAAAATCAAACTTTCGTCGGGCCTTACAAAAAGTTTATCTTCTCGAATAATCCTTGGGTTGATTTACCGGGCGAAATCTTGTTTTGGCTAACCTGATTGCCTCGTCCACGGTATAGTCTGGAGTGTTACGTGTAGGTCTGGAGTGTTACGTGTAAGGTCTGAAGTGTTACGTGTAAGGTCTGAAGTGTTAAGTGGAGGGTCTGGAGTGTTACGAGGAGGGTCTGGAGTGTTACGTGGAGGGTCTGAAGCGTTACGTGGAGTGTCTGGAGTGTTACGTGGAGGGTCTGGAGTAGTTACGTGGATGGTCTGGAGTGTTTATTCGCTCTTTACCTCACCTATACTACACTAATCTCCAATGCACGGGGCACCCAGACTCAAGCCCAAAGACTCACCCGAATAATTTCTCTTTCCTGCAGACACCCACAGGAGGGAGAGACGCCCCCGCCCTGCCCCTTCAGTTTCAAGAAGATGGATCACTTAACTCCTTCGCCTTGGGTTTCATTGGTCTCTTTTTTTAAAGGTTGAAATATATATTTGAAGGAAAGTTTCAGTGTGACACTGCAGGACGGATTTGCGTTTGAAGGTTTTATATACTTCATTTTTCTTCACTGAGGTGCCGCTAAGTTGAGGATGATAATGACTTACCCTTAACCTAACCTAGCTGGACCTGACCTGGAGTGACCTGTTGCTGTTACCTGAGAATCGACACAACCCAGACACAATCTACTTTAGCCCAGTCTAGCAAACCCGACCCAGCTTGATTTAGTCCAACGCAGACGGATTCATAAAGACCCAATTCAAATCAGGCCATTCCATCCCACATTAGTCCAACCCAGCCCATACCAGCCCATCCAGATCCATTCAATCTCGCAAAATTCAGTCCAGTCAAGACCACTTCAGAAAGATCCAGTTCCAATCAGCCCAATCCAGCCCCATTCAGTCCCAGTACAGTAATACCAATGTAATCGTTATCTAACTCCAGTCATTCCAAGCCAGTCTCACCAAGCCTCACAAAGCCTGATGCAGTCCAGTCCCAGCCAATAACAAGCCAGTTAACCTAATACGCCCCAACCAAGCCTGACAGCTCGATGCAGTCTAACCCATTCCAACTCAGTCTAATTCAGCCCCCTCCCCCCAAAAATATCCTGACCCACCCCAACTAATACCAACTAAGCGAGAAAGACGCAACTTTGCTTTCTGTACCAGTTACCCACCACACACACACACACACACACACACCGATAAATTGTTCCCCACGTTTCCCCTTCCCCGGGATTTACTTTCAAAACAAGAGCATTAAGGGCTTGTTTACACTCGGGTCCTCGTAAATTCCCAACATTAGATATGCCATTCGAGATGCTGTTATCTCGGCCCCGCCTGTGCGCGTATTGAGAACGTGGGGAATTTATAGGTTATTACCGCGCTTTTTTTTTTTTTTTTTTTTTTGTTATAGAAAGTATGCAGGTAAATATTGCTTCTTCTTCATCTTCAAGACTTTCCAGCAGGTTTGTTCTTTAGATCACTTTTGTTGTGGGTGTTATGAAGATGCGGCCTAAACATGATTCCTGTTGAACGTTATCTCTTTCTTTCTTTATTTTCATTTATTTGATCTTTTATTTACTCATTTATTTATTTCATTTATTTACTCATTTACTCTCTCTCTCCCCTCTCTCTCTCTCTCTCTCTCTCTCTCTCTCTCCTCTCTCTCTCTCTCTCTCTCTCTCTTCTCTCCTCTCTCTCCTCTCTCCTCTCTCTCTCTCTCTCTCTCTCTCTCTCTCTCTCTCCTCTCTCTCCTCTCTCTCTCTCTCTCTCTCTCTCTCCCTCTCTCTCTCTCTCTCTCTCTCTCTCCTCTCCTCTCTCTCTCCTCTCTCTCTCTCTCTCTCACCCCAAATAAAGGTTGAATATAAAAAGGTGTTCAAAACCTTCACTAATTCAATACCAAAGATATAATTGATGGTCCTCCTTTGAAATGTAGCTGAAGTGGAAGGGAAGGATGAGAGTTCCAAAACTATCTTGACAGTCCTTTTAAACATCTGAAGTCGTAAAGAAGGCGGAAAGAAGAAAAGCCTGATTCTAAATAACAGGAATATAAACACCTGTCTGCCATTTAACTAAAATCAGTCTGGTAAAAGAGCTAATCCCCTTATTATTTCATGATGTAGAAGCTTAAACGTATGTAGTATTTTATGAGGCAGAAGGATAAATATGTATACAATTTTTCATGAAGTAGAAACATAAATAAGAGTACAATTACTTTGAAAATAGCGTGGTGGGTGTGACTCAATGAATTACTATGAATATTTTAGTAACGCTGCTATCACTATCAATCTCACGTAAAACACAATAGATTCATCATTTTAAAAGGGGATCATGTTTATTTAGAGGTTAGAGTTGCTGTAATAAAACACTAATCTTGATGTTCTATAATCCACTTAATGCAAGCCAAATGGAATTGCTGCATTATTAATTCCATAAACGGACGATGCTCTCCGCTACATAATTTCACACCACCTTAATTTTACTTGACTGAATATGATGTCAAAAAACTCAATTATAATCAACTATTACGTGGCGATATTAAAAAAAAAAAAAAAAAAAGAGAGAGAGAAAAAGAACCTCACATAGTTATTTCATTTTCCTCTTCCTGCTCAGTGTTTTAATATGACACGGGCCTGGACTGTAAGTTGAGATTTATTACTCTAATATGTATCGGGAAAACATTATGAATATATCTTCAAAATCGTTTATACCCCACAGATTCCCAGAAAGATGTCCAGGCGTGCTAAGACGAGACAGCTTTAAAACTCCTACCTGTGTATACTATTTTGTCACCTGTTACCTCCTCCCACTGCAGAGAGAAACAGAAAGGAACACAAAGGAGAGACAAATAGTGGCTGACCTTGCTTACTACTTATACATACCATTTTTCCCCCTATTGCTTCCTTCCACTACACAGAGAAGCAAAAGGGAACACAAAAGAAGAACAAACACCAGCTGACCTGTTAATGAATAGGTAAATTGGTAAATAGATGAACAGATGGGTAGATTAGTGGGCTGATCAACATCAGCTGACCTGTTGATGAATTAACAGATAAATAGATCAATAAATAGGTAGATTAGGAGAGAGAGAGAGAGAGAGAGAGAGAGAGAGAGAGAGAGAGAGAGAGAGAGAGAGAGAGAGAGAGAGAGAGAGAGAGAGAGAGAGAGAGAGAACCTTCCCAAGCTGGACCACTTCGCTTCATTCGCAGGCCATTCAGCATTCCCAAGTTCTGCGTCCCGTCACTGGCCTCAGCTGGAATCCCGACAACGCCACTTCATAACTCCCACAATGCGAACTGACGGCGGGTGGACTCGCTCTGTGCCAGACCTGCCCGCCGCGCCTGCTGTCCTCGCCGACCTTCTCTGTCTCTTTCTCTCTCTCCACTTTTTTGAGCGCGAAATCCATTTTTTTTTTCTTTAGTTTGTTTCTTTCTCTCTCTCTCTCTCTCTCTCTCTCTCTCTCTCTCTCTCTCTCTCTCTCTCTCTCTCTCTCTCTCTCTCTAGCTTTTGTTTTGTCCCCTTTTTCGATTTTCTTTTGCTCTTTCTTTTTGTATTTTTGTATGCTTTTCGATTTTCGTCCTTTTTTCTCTCTTTGTTAGTTTTCTTTCCGTTTTTTCCTTTCCGTAGCTTTTTCTAGACTAGTTTCCCTTTTTGTCTTTTAACTTTCTTTTTTATAATTGTTCACTTTTTTCCCTTAAGTTCTATGCTTTCTGAGAGTCTCCTTTCCATTTTCCCTCTTTTTTGTGTCATTTCTGCTACAACTTAAGAAAACACTAAGAGAATCTAACAAATCATCGTAGTTAATTTTGAAACTAACTTTACTACAATACTATCCGACTTCACCATAGTCTCGTTAAAAGAAAGATCGTCATTTGTTTTTCCTTCGTGTTTCTTTGTGTTCCCTTGATACGTCGCGAAACCTAAGCAACATCAGACAGGTATCTATCTAAAGCAAACCCTTATACATAGACAGCCATTCCCTCAGGCATTAAAACCAGGATGGCTATTTTCGAAGACTAATACACCAAGCCTTGTTAAGTAAAGACTGTGTGAGGCACTAATGCTCTAATAACTCTCCCATCCCTGCGTGCTTTCCTCTTGTTACTGACCACGAAGCGCGATTTCTCCACTAATGTATACCATATGTTTTCTTCTAATGCGCTAATACCTCTCCATCCCTGCGTCTTTTCCTCCTTTTACTGACTACGAAGCGCGATTTCTGGACTAATGTACACGATATGTTTTCCCAGACAAGATTCTCATGACCGTCTGGCAGCGGCGGGAGTCGTTTTAGGCTGGGAATGGCGAGCGTGCCCGTCCCAGGTTGCCCGTCCCAAGTTGCCAATCCAGCGCTCTTGGCAGGACAATCTAGTGCTTTTTCGCAAGATTATCAGGGCGAAAAGTTTACTCTATAGCACTTTATATCGTCCAGTTTTGCACAAAAGTCTGAAATTGTCACTAATTGAGGGTTTTTTTTTGAAGTTTCGTCCAGCGCCGTCTGAAAATACTAGGTAGCAACACTGTGTCCTCTAGATTAGTCTGTGCCGGTGCTGGATTCACTTTATAGGCATGGCAACGTACATTAATTGACACTAACGGAAGGACGAGGCTGTGGGAGTTGAAATATTCCTCTGGTAGTTGGAGAAAGTAAAGGTATTAAGTGGAGCTCTCTAGTTAAGAAGAGGAGAACGTAAATATTTATCAGAACAGGTTCGTAGGAAGATTATGGTTGTAAGAGTTGTCGTTTTCTTCAAAGTCGTGTTGTAGACATGATCTGAAATAAGGAAGTCTCTCTTAAACTCGACTAAAGACATTAATGAGAAAAGGAGTGGAAGTTTTTACCCATGTAGGCAGAAGAAAACGATTTTTTTTTTTTTTATCAGTTTGGTTGGAGATATGAAAGAAAAAAAGGGAGACTAAAGAAATTTTAAGATAAGGAATCTGAGTTTTTTAGCCATGCAGTTTGAAGAGAACAACATGATTATTGGAGCATTACAAAGCTGAGTCACAGATATGATAGAAAATAAGAGAGTCTTTAAATTGGGAAAGAGACATTACAAATACAAACACTTGAGTCTTTCCTTAGATAGACTGGAGACATTATCATATGTAAGTCTTTCCGTCAGTAAGCTGCAGACGCTGGCAGAAAATACGAGTCTTTTCCTCCCTTTGTTCTATTACAGGCAAGATTGTGCGTCAGGCAATCACCACACCTTTTCTTCAGTGTTCCAGCGTCCTCTGAGTCACGAGAGACCACAATAAAAGACACGTATATTGCTTCTCTTTTATATACATTAATTGAACCATGATTGCAATTAATGCTGCCACCTCTTCTTTCATTTCTCTCCCAACAATATCCTGATAGAGACCATGTGTCCTTACCATGTTTCCTTTTTCTCGTCGCTTCCTCTCCTTTCATGTAATTGTTTTTGCTTTTTGCTTTCTTTTTCTTTCTTTTTTTATTTTTATCTTTTCTTGGACGTCTTTCTCTTGCTGTCATCCTTCATATTTTCTTTTCCTGTGTCTCTGTATCGCTGTGATTGCTTCAAGTCTTCCTTCAGGTAAGCAGTTCTCAGGGCTTTATTCAGAAACGCTCTGCTCTCCCACCACGGCTATTTTCAAAGGCCGCAGAGATTAGTCGGGTTCTCAAGAGTGTTTCTCCTGTTAATAATGTAGAAACCTTGTTGGTCTGTCACTGGAACCGTAAAAACACCCTGGAAAATCCGTACAACTTCATCAAGAGCATTTTAAAATAGTCGAGATGGGCCTTATGCATATGGGTGAGTGAGCGAGGCAGTGCCATCCCCAACATCCCTACAGGTTTTCAGAAAGATTTTTAGGACTTTTTTCTCTCTCTCTCTCTCTCTCTCTCTCTCTCTCTCTCTCTCTCTCTCTCTCTCTCTCTCTCTCTCTCTCTCTCTCTCTTATAAACGACCTCACAAAGACGCCAAATACAAAGAAAATAATAGTCTCCTCTCAATTTCCTAACTCGTTCTTCCCCCCTCTCGACTTCCACTAACGAAACTGTGTTGCCACCGAGCGTGGAAAATTACAACCTTTTTCTACCTGCGGCGAGACCAAATGGGCAAATACGCACGTAGAAGTAGAGCAAGAAACAGAAGGTTGAAGGTCGCACAGGTAAAGGTGAGGAAAAAGTACTCTCTTGATTCAATTCCATCGTTTGTCTCTCTCTTTTTCAGTCGTATTATGTTATGTAAAAGGTGTTGTTTACTTTGTGTGGCGCATGTAGTGTGTGTACAGGAGTTTAAACCGAGGAATATGTGATGTGGTTGTATATATGAGAGTTTTTGAGGTATCAGAAGGCGCTATTCAATTTATACAGCTTGTGTGGTAGTGGAGATTTATCAAGGTTATGTGTACGGCATTTCTATATTTATCAGCTAAAGGGATTCAGTGGCGGTGCGTATATGCGAGGTATTATGTTATCAAAAGGCTGTATTCAGTTTATACAGCTTCAGCGGTAATGGAAGTTTAACTGTGCAATGTGTAGGATATTTCTATATTCATCCAGCACAGAGACTCGGTGATGGTGTGTATATAGACCCTAGACCACTTGGCAAGCAGAGGAAATGCTAAAATCAAAAGGAAATACTAAAAATTAAAAAGAAAGAAGAAAAAGCAAAATAAAGCGTTCCATTCGCCATCTTTCTAATCTTCCGTAACATTTTGTCTATTTCCTAAACCTTTCATCTTCCTCTCTCATTTCCCGCTCTGTCTATCGCGCTGTCTTGTCTCGTCTTATCTTCGCGGAAATCTGCATGCGTCCACCAAACCGTCGGCAATAAACTGAAGTGGCTGTCGACTGGTGATTCACGCGGCTCGTAGAGAATAGCATTGTCCCGTGATTGTTATAAAGTTTGTGTGGTTTATGGGGGAAGGTTTCTATGGGCAGCTGATGGTCTTCTCCTCCCATATATCAGGTGACTATTCTCCACTTGTTTAGGGGAGATATATTTCCATTCTTCTCTTCCTCCAGCTCTTTCCTTCTTTATTGGCAAGTTTTCCTCATTCTCCTTCTCCTTCTGCCGTTTTCTTCTTTGATGCCAAAATGTTTCTATTCTCCTTTCCCAGCTGTTTCCTCTTTTAATGCCAAAATGTTTCTATTCCCTTCTTCCTCCTCCAGTAATTTTTGTCTTTAATACCAAAATCTAATACCAAAATATCCTTATTCTCCTTCTTCATCTGTTTTCTTTAATGCCAAAATATTCCTACTCGCCTGCTCCTCATCCTGTTATTTTCTTTTTATATGTGGAAATATCTCTATTCTCCTCCTCCTTTTCCAACTATTTTCTTCTTTAGTGCCAAAATATCCCCATTCCTCTCCTCCTCCGACTGATCACCTCTCTTACACTAATTCAGTTTAACTATCTATCTTACTTTAATTTACCATAATGCAACGACTAAACCGATCTGACATTTTTTCCCTCTCATCCAACAATTGTCTTATAATTTACTGTGATCAAGTTTCTTTCTTACTCTTGTTCCGTATAACTGACTAAAGCTTACTCCAGTTCAATAAAATTCACTTGCTGATTAATTCTACCAATAACCACACGTCCGGTAATCAGAAACCGTTAAAATAATAATAATGGATAATAATAATAATATGTTGACGTTATTTGAATACATTCTCTCAATATATGAAAAAAAAAACATTATCTCCTCTAGCTAGAATTTCCTATATTCGAAACTAAATAGGTCTCTGTGCTGGAAGTCTTTTCTTTTCTTTTCTCTCGTTAACTTTTCTGGGAGGGACAAATTAGTGGGGTTATTTTCTATAATTCCTATGGCATTCGCTGGTCTCCTTTATACATATAAGAGAAAAATACAGGGCATACGTAGAGCGCCATTATTTCCAGCACATTATACATATTACACACACACATACACACATTATACATGAGTGCAAACCACCCATGATGTATCAAAGAAGAAATGAGGCCAAATTTTACAAACAACAAACTGATTAACACTCGATCATGCGATGAATCATTTCATTATTATTCCCATTCCAGTGAACATGCGTCCACACACACACACACACACACACACACACACACACACACACACACACACACACACACACACACACACGCACGTCAACTCGAATCCACAGTCGTAATTACTCCCATTATAAACTTGCTTTTTAAACATAATGAAGGGAACTGAATATGCTAATGGTCTAATTAATTATTTCCGTCCAGCAGACTAAAGGCAAAGCGACAATGTCTCCTTTCACTCCAGGCCTTTCAGGAATTTCAGGAATATATTTTACCCTTCAGAATGGAATCAGTACCGCAGAAACCCTTGACAAATGCGAAGACCACAAGTACTAATGTCACAGTGTCCAGGGATTTCATGTATATGTTACCGGCTAAGTGAGAAACCCAGTAGTGCATTGAGTAACTAGACATCTTATACACCCCCTAGAACGTGAAGGTAATGTGTGGAATAGCATCATCTGCGCACATTTCCTTACCGAGTTCGTTCCGGGTAATCAGTGAAACAAACTCAAGTGAACAAGGTACAAAGTTCGTGTTGTGCCTCCAAAGCCCATGAGAAACGCTCCGAAAGATTAACGAATTTGAGTTTAGTTTTACAATGACAAAGAACGGAAACAAGACTTGCCGAGAGAATTACATGTATAGAAATCAAATAGAGACTAATAAATGGACTAATGAGCTCTTTGTATTAAGAGAAACCCTTTGCAAATACGGAGAACCCAAGTACTGGTGTCACAATGCCCAGGGAATTACGTATATACAAATCGAATGGAGATTTATACATGGAGTAATGAACTCTTTTGTGTCAAGAACTTCGTAAAGACTACTTGCGTTTTAATGAGAGTAGTGACCAGTTATTCAGTGTTCCCCATCTATCTCCCCTTCAAATCAATTTCTCAGTGTTTGTGATACCCTAAGCTGAACACCACCCGTCCACCTCGCCTTCATATCAGCTCCTCAATGTTTCCGTGATACCTCAACGCTGAACACCACGCAAAAGTCGACGCGTTCAAGGTGACTGGCTGAGGAGAGCGGGGCGGCAGGTGAGAAAACAAGGGATGCGTTATTCCTAAAGGATCCACAGCGGGGACTTCTCAGAGTCTTTTGCGGCGAGTCACGACACTTTCATGACTATTAATGCGCCTGCTGTGTCACCTTGGCGCGCAGATGCCTCCCGTTCCCAGGTGGGTAATCAGGCGTTGGGAGAACGTATCTTATCATTTAACGGTCACGAATCTGGGTTTAGAACGGAGGTTTCTGGGAGGTGTTTACTATTACATTTGTTTATCTTTAGTGCCCAGCTATTGTGTTTACTATTACATTTGTTTATCTAATTCCCAGCTATTGTTTATTGGTTAGAGAGAGAATATGTAGGGAAGTACAAATCGTTTTCTATTGTCATGATTCAGATTTTAGAACGGAGACTACAAGGTGTTTATTATTTCATTTGTTTGTCTTAGATGTTCACTTTTTGTTTATTCGTTAGAGAGGGAATGGATGCTGAGATAAAAATAGCAGCCTCTTTTCTATTCAGTTATTTGGGGAGCGAGAATTATGCGTGTTTTCCTTCTTAGTTTTACATATTGCCTGGCTTGCCTCCTTTACACAAAAATAATGGAAGAACAAAAGCAATCCATTTTTTTACGAGTCTTATTCCAACTCAACACCATATCACGAAACAAACAACTCATGAATCATTTTCTCCACTGTACCCAATTTAGATAACGCTGATAAGGAACAAGGAACAAAGGGTGACCTCCTCCCTTGCCGGCACGTGCTTGAAACACGCACACCCTTACCTTGGCTCTCCTTCCGCTGGCCAAGAGAAGCTAGCGATGTGGTGCCTTTGAATCTTACAAATGAAAACAACACGACACTCACCAGACTTCCTACGTCGCCTCGCCTCAAGGTCCTTCAGTTGGCGGCTCGCTCACGGCACCTGAAACAATATGACTAGTATTACCACATGACCGCTTATCATTGCTACTGTTACTATTATTATCATTGTCATATTACCACTTGTTCTTACTACTGCTGTTACTGTTGTCATCACTGAGGGAGGCGATGGAGCTGCAGGTCAGAGAGTTAATGGAGAGTCACGAGTCTATTATCATTTAGTCGCCCCTACAGTAAGGTCTTAAGATGTTCCTGAAACAAGAAGCTTTAGACTTGGCCACTTCCCAATACTCAGCCACGCCTCTCAGTAAAGAAAGAAAGGTTACTCAAGGTATTCACAGTTGCGTTCCAGGTCTACGTGCTTTCTCGAATGATAGCAAGTTCCAATATCAAGGAAATAAACGCAGGAGTTCATCTCTCAGACTAAGCGTATGCAGGAGATGAGGGTCGAGAGATGCCAAGATCAGACGAGATGAGACGAAACGAAGAGATCTGAGAAGAGACGAAGGAAGGCAAGGCGAGATATAAAAAAGTCGAGATAAGCCGACAGAAGACAAAACAAGACAGAACAGGACGATGCCACCAAAGACAAATGAAGACCGCCAACTGTAAAACTGCACACAAAAAGTAAAACGTAAAAAAATAAAATAAAAAAATCAGCAAGACAAGAGACAAACAGGATGCGAACAAAGTTGACACACGACGAACACGAGTCAGTCACAGAAAAAAATGGCAGAAGCCTCGGAACTAATACCAGGAAACGCAAACAAGTGACAGTGACACTGGAGACCATCAATACTATACAACATACATGACCAGACAGTGGGAAAAAAGAAAAAAAAAGAATATTTGGACAAAACCACAATAAATGGAAAAATTACACCACATTTTCAGTCTCAGGTCAAGGCGGCGTGTTTAACTAATAACATTCCTTAATTGCACTGCCACCCTGACGCCCCTTGCCTGTCACGTAACTTAACCCAACCCAAACTTATTTTTTACAGCACAATCTCAGTCTCAGGTCAAGTATGCGTGTTTTACTTCATGACACTCCTTTCTTACTCCACACTGCCACCTGCCGCCGACCGCCTGGGAGGAGCAAAAGCCGGGGTATCGTGGTTCGGCTCTTCAATGGCAAGTCACTGATCAATAACAACTTAAAGACGCCGTGACACCGCTCAGCCAGGCGTGAAGGGTATCGGCTTATCGGCGGCCACCGCAGCGCTGAGGCATGGCGATGAGAGGGCCCCGGGGCGCGCCTCAAAACTGGCTCCTCATGCGCCGATTGTTCTGTTGTTTTTTAGAAGGACATCACCCAGCCAGCACATTCGCATTTTCGTTGTATTTGAGTCTGGGTATGTTTCCATCGCAGATATCTACTAGCGAGTCTTTCGTATTTTCTTTCTATTTGGGTCCTGTTGCGTCGACTGTTCTTCTCTTCTTTCCTGGGTATATTTATTTCTAGAAGACATGAGCCTGTAAGTCTTATTCGTATTTTCTTAGGTTTCTCTTCTTTTTCTGGTATATTTCTTATCAGCATGACGTCCACCAACAAGTCGTCTTTGTATTTTTTTTTATCGTGATGTGTCGACTTTTCTTTTGTTTCCCTGGTAGATTTTTTTTATTTAAAATACATGAACCAGTAAGTCTTCGCATTTTCCTTGAGTGCGCAGGATAGAGCGATGCAGCTTAAGACAATGGAAATATTTAATTCACGTTTTCTTTGTTGTCAATTATTTTCTACTTACAGTGTAGTAATCCCTCTCAGATACTTGTGAAATCACTTTATTTATTTATTTTTTCTGCAGATGGGGTTCCATCTACGATGAGTAAACTACTTCATACCATTATTTAGTACTTTTCTGCTTGCTTACTACTTATATGCCTGTATCTTACCAATGTTCCTTACTAATCAACCTTCATCGTACTCTATCACACGCCTCCGCATCTACATACCTGCGCCTCATGCAAAGGTCAACATCCACGCTCTCGAAGTCAGAGAGAAAATACATCGTAAATTCTTGGATCGTGTATTTTCTTTTTCATGCAGGAAACATTCTCCCGCAAAGGAAACGGAGTAAAAACTGGATTCCTTCGTTAGATAGAAGAAGGAAAAGAAAAGTTTTGGAGCTCGTCGCCTACCAAAATACTGGGGGGAGTCGCGTCAGCAAGCAGGACCCCTCACAGGAACAAGCGGTGCCCATGAGATATAAATACGTCCTCCAGTAAGGCACCCGGCTGTTCTCATTGCAGTGCCTCTTCGCAATTCAATAATCTTGCGCAGATGAGTCACGCCAAGGGACTAAAGGAACAAGCGGCAATCCAGTACGGTGCAGCGCGGTTGTCATTGCAGCGCCTCTTCGCAATTCAGTAACCAAGTGTAAATGAAATACGCTACGGGAATAAAAGAACAAGAGGCCTCTTCATAAATCAGTTATCATGTGCAAATGAATCAAGGTAAAGGACTAAAAGAACAAGCGGATCTCCAGTAAGATGCACTACACATCTCTCTCCATAATCCAGTAATCTTGTACAAATGAATCAGGTTAAAGGACCAAGAGAAGAGTTACCTGCAAGGTCACAAAAGCAAAGGAAAGAAGACCGATACAAGTTACTGGCCAAGACTCAAGTTTATAAATTTCCCGCCATTGTGGAGGGAGCAGTGAGAGGTAAGGAGTCTTCGCCTTTACTATCCTAAATCTCTTACTTTAGGCTTGCAGTTCCCGCTAGCATTGCTCCGCCGCTCGCTTGGTTATGGCTATGAAAGTGGTGATATGAGAAGCCCAGTGATTAGTACTCCCAACAATTCTCTTCATTTCCAGGACTGTAAAGCTGTCGTGTGAATATTAAACTGGTGCACGTGGAGAACACCAGTCAGGAATTGCTTTAAAGTGAAACGTTCACCAACAAGTACCAAACACACGTGACTCAAGACAGAAGAGGAAGTTTCAATTTACTTACAAGACCACTAGTTATACGTGTCCAATTTGGGGTGAAAAGAAGTACAGCCATGGGCAAAACTCAATTTACCTGTCGTATACTCACGTCTGTAGACAACAAATGGCACAAGACAGAAACACCTGGAAAAGACTGGTGATCCCAAGTACATCAGCTCAGTCACGTAACACTCAGCCTAGAGAATGAACGTACCACTCAGGACTGAAGGAAAACAAGCACACGGTGGAAATGAGTGAGCCAGATTACTCAATTTCTAACCACCACTACACCAACTCATTCATCTAAACCTCAACCGATGAACAAACAGAGTAATCCTTCCCTCAAGACGAGCAGCGACAGTAGCAGCGGGGCAGCACCTCCACGCCGGCGCTTCGGAACGTTCCTGCACGCATCACATGGAATATTAAAGCAAAAGTAAACCACACGCCGGCAGAAGCAGCAGGTGCGGGAGGCAAGTCGAGAGGGATAAAATGCTGAAAAAATGCTACCCAAAAGCCGCGGTTCTGTTGTGTGAAGAGGTTTTGAAGGTTGTTGAGCCCCTCGGCGCCTCACACCTCACAGGAAAAGAGCTGAGGAGAGGGAAAAAGGAAGGAAGGTTGCTTGGAGGGTTAGAAAGGGGGGGAGAAAGGGAAGAAACAGCCTGGGGAGGATTATAATGTAAGAGAAGGGGAAGGAAGAGGCTTGGAGGTTAGAAGGGGGAGAAAGGTGAAGGAAAGGGGAGACGGAAGGGCCTGCGGGGTTACAGTGTAGGACAGAGGGATGGAAGGGGCCTGGGGTGGTTACAAAGGGGAAGGGAAGCGCAGGGAGGGTCGCAGAGGAGAAGGGAAGGGAGGGGGGGTGGGAGGATGGTAAAGGGGAAGGTAGTGAGGCGCGGGACTGCCACCAAACTCCATCAACACAGTCATCCATCAATAACGAGCGTGTTTTAGAGTTTCACCCAAAGTTCGTCGGTCCACAGAGGCGTCACTTTTTTTTTTTTTTTCTGAAGCCGAAACTCATCAAAATTTTCACCCGCTACCAAAGCCGCGACAAATAAATAAGAGACAGAGGGTAAAACTAAGTGCAAACTCCCAGATGCTGACCAAGGATTAAAGTACTTTTCATCACGTTAGCCATCGCGCCCTTCACACTCCCTCGAAGCGCGAAAGTCTCATGGCCAAGAGGAACACCACCACCATCTCCACCACTACAACAACAAGTCACGCCTCACCAGGTCCCAGGAGTTGGAGAAGGTAACTGAAAGACCACCAGGAACAAGACACGGCTTCACCAAATTCCACCAACAAGAGCAACTGGAAAACTACCACTATCACCACCTTTATCACCACCACCACCAGCAGACAAGCCAGGTCACGCTTCACCAAATACTAGCAGGAGGAAGAAGCAGAACTGTCTCTACCACCATCACCAACACCACCTCCATCACCGCCACGCTTCACCAAGTCCCAGCATTAAGAGGCACCAGAAGCACCACCACCAACACCATCACCAACAACACCACCAAGCCTTAGCAAGCTCTATCACCAGGCAGGCAGGCAGCAGTGAGCAATCCTCATGGCTATAGGAGGTTAATTTTTAATGGAAAACCCTCTTAACTTTGCGCGCGAGCAGAACAAAGGGCTCGCGAAAAGCAACGCCCGTTTTTATTTTCGTTTCCCGCCAAGCAATTTGTGTAATTGTCTCGCCAAGGGAGGAAGGGAGGAGGCATCCTGCTCGCACAAAAACACTTGCCACGGAGCGCGCGATCTTCTCTTTTGTACCTTGAAAGAAAACGTGAGGTGTGTGTGTGTGTGTGTGTGTGTGTGTGTGTGTGTGTGTGTGTGTGTGTGTGTGTGTGTGTGTGTGTGTGTTCGCTAGTAGTTGGATGAGTGTTTGTGTGTGTAAGTTGGTTGGTGTATGGATGTGTGTGTGTGTGTGTGTGTGTGTGTGTGTGTGTGTTGTGTGTGTGTGTGTGTGTGTGTGTGTGTGTGTGTGTGTGTGTGTGTGTGTGTGTGTGTGTGTGTGTGTACAAATGCGTGAAAGGAATGTTATTGATATTGCATCTTGTGAGAGCTGCAAGTACCTGTCAGGACCATAATTCTCGGAGCTCTCCTTCCCTGATAGATACTGCACGATTGTATCACTGTACTGTACTTCACCTGTATTCTTTTTTACTCAATAGTCCACGAATATTAGTAGTGAACTGGAAACTTATATCACTAACAAGCTAAATATCACGGACTTACCGACACACACACACACACACACACACACACACACACACACAGGTGACATCAAGCGTAAAGCCCACTGCAGGTTGCCACTCATCCATCAAATCCCTAAAGAGCGTCCCAAAAAAGCAGCTTATCCACACATGACTTGCCACCAAAGGCCGCGACACTAAAAGGTAGAGAGTGAGAAGGAAGCTCAGAAGGGTCTTGGCTCCACTTCCCCCCGAGGCAAGTGTTTACAAGAAACGACTAAAATGCGGGAATTTGAAACGCTAATCATTGATGGAAGCGATGTGGGTGTGTGTGTGTGTGTGTGTGTGTGTGTGTGTGTGTTAGGGGGGTAAATGGATAGGCAAGGAACCAGCGAAATATGAGTCTGAGGCGCTGGAATTTAATAGGAACGATATGTGGGTTTTGTGAAGTGTGTGTGTGTGTGTGTGTGTGTGTGTGTGTGTGTGTGTGTGTGAGTGTGTGTGTGGGTAGGCAGGTAACAGAGACTCACAGGAATACTTAAAGAAGCAAGGGAGATGTTACAGATATTCTAGTCTTACATCTCAACACTGTCATGCAGCTTCAAGCAATTTCCCTTGTCAACATCCATTTTCCTTACAATCCTCCTCCTTTACCATTTCAAATCCACAAACAAGACTTTTTCACCATTTCTAACCGATAAACAAGACTAACTTCCTTATTTGTACAATCCTTCACCATTTCTAAGCGGCAAACAAGACCTCTAACTTCATCATTCCTTCTATCCTCTTCCTTCACCATTTCTAACCAACAATCAAAACTCTTAACTTCCCTATCCCTACAGTCATCCTTCTTCACCATTTCCAAACCACAAACGAGACTTCTAATCTTTTCGTTCCTCAGTGACTCTTGAGTAGGCGGCACTGGAAAACAACTGAGCACAGGTGGAAGTGCTAGAAACAGTCACAGTGCACATGCAAGTGACACCTCTAATGCACAACAATGAAGCCAAACTTGTTGTAGCAGCTGGAGTGCGGGCATGAGCTTAAGGGAGAGAATGGGAACCCAGGGGATACAGTTCCTCAGTTGTGCCAGTGTTAGGCGAGAGTCTAGCTGTACATACACAGACACTCAATACAAGGCGAGGCAGTGTTCGTTCCTGCTTTCTGAGAGAGAGAGAGAGAGAGAGAGAGAGAGAGAGAGAGAGAGAGAGAGAGAGAGAGAGAGAGAGAGAGAGAGAGAGAGAGAGAGAGAGAGAGTAAGACTGAGTGAGTGCTGGAACTGAATCTACACTAACGGGCTGTTATCCTTCTATAAGACGTAGCTGCTTTTTATTTTTATCTATGTTCGACAAAAAAAGATGTATTTTTTTGTATTACTTGCATTTCCTTAATAACTACTACTGCCATTACTAACTTGTCGGAGGGAGCACACACACACACACAATACACGTATCCTTCCCCCTACACATCACCCCTAATCACTAATGACCCTTCCTACCACACCTCTTAATCTTAATGCCTCATTACCACAACTACACCAACTTCACCAGTCACTCAATATAACATGCACTGGTAACTGATGACTGGTAACTCGATGCAAGACTTAGCCCACTGATGACTATGGTAATTCGACGCAATCTATCTACCTGCCACTAGTAAGAAACCCGGAACTAGGAGCTATGCGTCTACTGGGCCCCTTGGGAAGCTGTTCGTGTGACACCCTGGAGGAATAAGCCTTTCTCCACCGCGTTAATTAGGGGCGTCTGCTGCTGGTGCCGGTACTGGTGTTGTATTACCGTGCCGCTTTAAATTAATGTGTCAGAATGCGTCTTCCTCAAGGCTCGCTGGGTTTCTTTAGATGTCTTAGTTATTGAGGTTGTATGTAGATGAGGACATGTAGATAGGACATGCTAATCGTATATATGGGATGGGTTTTGTTGTGTTAGGTTTGTACGCGATAGAAATTTAAGATAGTCTGTAATTTTAGTATGTTTATTATTATTTATTTATTTATTCATTTATTTATTCTTTTTCTTTTTTGGTCTTGTATGTAGATAGAAGACATAAAATACGCCATGCCAGCTATATTGAGAATGGGTTTTGTGATGTTAGCTTTATACACGGTAAGGGGATTACCACAAACCATGGTAAGATTACAGTCGGAGTTTTAGTATGGTTGGTTATAATATGGCTCTACTGGCAGCCAAAGGTACTGAAATGCATGCTGTAGTTTCAGTATGGTTGGTAGTATGGTCCCAAGGTGTACTGATTAAGTCTCCATCTGTCTATTAGTCTCGTGTGTGTGTGTGTGTGTGTGTGTGTGTGTGTGTGTGTGTGTGTGTGTGTGTGTGTGTGTGTGTGTGTGTGTGTGTGTGTGTGTGTGTGTGTGTGTGTGTGTGTGTGTGTGTGTGTGTGTGTGTGTGTGTGTGTGTGTGTGTGTGTGTGTTTATCGTTCTATCTATAGATAACCAAGGGATCAACACGTGGAGACGAGATATACTAACTATATTTGATGTTTTATGCAATGTTAGGTTAGGTCAGATTAGATTAGGTTAAGTTATATATCCACCTCTATCTACCTCTAATAATATCTCTATGTATCTATTTATTCATATATCTATAGGTAATTAATTTCTGTGTTACTTAAATTAAATCAATCATATTTCATCTACCTAAACCTAACCTAACAACCCAACCTAACATAACACGACAGTTGGCTGATCTCCATACTGCTGACACATATCTTATTCCGTATTCCCAGCTCGCCACTGAGAGAGAAGCGCTTGGCCGTCTCGCGCCTCAGGGTCTGTCTGATGGCCTTACACGCCTCTCAGCCCAGCCAGTTCATCAAGGGCCTGCTCACAGTCTAGTGGGTAATCTACTCAGACATTCCGGCAGCTGCCAAACATGACGGTCCCACAGGTTAAGATTAGGGACGCAACAGTAGGAAAATTAACACTTGTGTGAAAGGAATTATCAGAGAGAGAGAGAGAGAGAGAGAGAGAGAGAGAGAGAGAGAGAGAGAGAGAGAGAGAGAGAGAGAAAGGAATACACAGACACACACACACACACACACACACACACACACACACAGACACAAGTGAAGGGAACAGGTATTAATGACTGTAGCTTTGTCTTCCTTTCATTCCCGTCTTTCATCTGAGCAACAACCGCTTTCAGACTATCACGCACCTACTAGTAGAGTAGTGTGCACTTGTCAAACTGCCTGCCTCGCACACATGACCTTGAAGTACAACGGGAGACTCCAGAGTATAGTTTCCCAAAATAGCGATCGTGTTTTATAAAATGTTCTATGGAAGGAATCAGTACCTGGCAACTGTCTTTCTGTAACTTATCGCTAGCTTTTCTGTCTTTGCAGGAGCTCCTCATATCAAACAGTTCATTACTAAATACATGAACATTCCCTCGATACGTACCCATGACATTCAATGAACTGCTACTTCGTAAAGAAAATGAACGTCATAAAAGCCAGCATTCCTTGACGCACAATTTCATAAGCACGACTACTTCTCACAAGCTTAAAGTTATTGATACCTATACATAAAAGACTAACACTGGAGGCACCAGGGAAAAACTAAGCATACTGATAAGCTGATAGTGAGAGAATATTAACTCCTAGAATCAAGTGCAGCATCCCCACGCAGATTAACACGAATGAGAATGAAAAATTATTGATTTCACATGAGAAAAAAAAAAAAAACTCTAAAAACTATCCACTAGAGGCGAGAGGAGGGAGAGAGAGGAACCTTTGTCTCTCGTAACATTGCGTTTAATCTTTCACCCGGAAAAACCCTTTGGCCAACACGGGATCGAGTGATAACAAGTTCCCGGGAAGCTGCCGCAAACAAACTGATCCCGCCGTGTCCACTGGGGGCTGTGAAGCTTGTGGAGGCCTGTTAATTGACATACTGGGAACACACAGAGAGGAATGGACAGGGCGAGGCATAGAGAAGGGGAAGACATAGGGTTGAGTGTGGTGTAAAACTATACCAGGTTGTTTGGTGGGTTTTAGAGTGTGTTAGATAGATAGATAGATAGATAGATAGATAGATAGATAGATAGATAGATAGATAGATAGATAGATAGATAGATACATTTACTGAGTGACTGATTCAGTAATGGACAAACAGACGGACATACAAACAGACAAATAAATGGATAGACAGACAGACAGACAGACAGACAGACAGACAGACAAATAAACGAACTGGAAAACTGAACATGGATGATAAAAGCAAAATCTGACTTTTTCCTTACAATCACAAAACCAGTGTTCGTAAATCACAGACGCGAATAAATGCTACAATGCCTACACTAATGTAAGAACTATAGAACATGCTAAGAAATCTTGCTAGCAACCTTCGTCCTATATAGAAAATCCTTCCCTTTCAACCTCTTGTGGCGGGTAGAAACGTGTGTGTGTGTGTGTGTGTGTGTGTGTGTGTGTGTGTGTGTGTGTGTGTGTGTGTGTGTGTGTGTGTGTGTGTGTGTGTGTGTGTGTGTGTGTGTGTGTGTGTGTCTGTGTCTGTGTCTGTGTCTGTGTCTGTGTCTGTGTGTGTGTGTCTGTGTCTGTGTCTGTGTGTGTGTGTGTGTGTGTGTGTGTGTGTGTGTGTGTGTGTGTTTCATGAGAGGGAGAGCGAGGAGGATAGGAGTATAGAAGGGAGCTTTTGCGTGTAGGAGAGAAAATTGATAGGAAAAAGAGAAAAGGGTGAGAGAGAGAGAGAGAGAGAGAGAGAGAGAGAGAGAGAGAGAGAGAGAGAGAGAGAGAGAGAGAGAGAGAGAGAGAGAGTATGGAGACCCACATGCGGGATCGGTCAACAGAGGGTGCTGAAAAAGATACAACCAAACAATAGAAAAGTTGGCCAGCAAATAGACAAATAAAACTATAAAACTACTGCATAAAAGAGAGAGAGAGAGAGAGAGAGAGAGAGAGAGAGAGAGAGAGAGAGAGAGAGAGAGAGAGAGAGAGAGAGAGAGAGAGAGAGAGAGAGAGAGAGAGAGTAAAATTCCCATCCTCCAAAAAAACAGAATAACTTGCTTGGGGGAAGAAAACAAAAAAAAAAGAGAAAGGAAAAACAGATAAAAGATTATGAAAAAAAAGGAGGACGGGAGGCGATTATATAAAGACGTAAGGAGAAGGAAGAACAGGAACAAGAACAAGAGCACCAAGAAACACGTAGCAGCATCACACTATCACTCCCTAGGGTGCTTCCTTCCGAGGCGTGGGTGGCGCAGGTGCTTGGGGGATAAAAAAAAAAAAAAATTACACAGTCGCTTCCCCATTTTCTTTTTCTTTAGTCAGGAGTGTTTTCTTTAAAATAGGAAAAAGAAGTGGGGTGTGTGGGAAAAGCAAGGGGAGTAGGGGGAGGGGGAAGGGGAGGAAAAGGGAGAGGAAGGGAGAAGGAAAGATAAGAGGAGGGAGTGTGAAAGAGACTGAGGAGAGAGAGAGAGAGAGAGAAAAAAAGGTTTGGAGGTAGATGCATGTGGTTTATCTCGTGTGTGTGTGTGTGTGTGTGTGTGTGTGTGTGTGTGTGTGTGTGTGTGTGTGTGTGTGTGTGTGTGTGTGTGTGTGTGTGTGTGTGTGTGTGTGTGTGTGTGTAGTGCACGAGACTGCATGATGGCTTAGCAAAACCATCTGAACATACACAGAGAGGCATAGGGAGACGAAAGACAAACAGAGACACACAAACACACAAAACCACACAAAACCAACACCCCTTACATAGACTAACACCACAACAACAAACAAGAACATTTACCAGACAGAACAACAACGATAAGTCACACCTAACAAGGCCGTAAGATAGGACACGAGAGGATACTACAATAACAACCCAAGGGGGAAGCTTATGAGCACCACTAAAGAGGCAATGAAGAGATGAAAGGGCAACGTGGAGAGACGAGGCTTAGGGTCAAGAGACTAGGGGGATGTAAGACCCAGTTGACAACACAAGAGTGGCGTTAAGTAAATGGGGTGAAAGGCGTAGATCTCCCCCCCCTTGTGGGAGATAGAGATAGAGAGAGAGGCAAGGATGGATAGTGCAAGAGGGGGACAAGAGAGAGAGACAGAGGGGGATCAGGGGTCGGGAAGGCAGGGCGCGAGGGGAGGGGGTAAGAATGTAATAAGTTGCGGTGGGAAGCTAGGCGACAAGAAATAAGGAGTTTTGTAGTGGCTGGAATACGAGGGCTGAGAAAATGAAAGTGTTTCTGAAAGACTAATTGACGAGGAGGTGGAGAAAGAGGCAATGAAAAAGGAGAAAATACTTATAAAAAAAAAAAGCTAAGGAAATAGTGGATACCAAGCTAAATTCAAAGTTTACAAGAATAAGAAATGAAGGGATTAAAAGAGAAAGGTTAAATAGAAATACATGAGAAAGAAATATAATGGTTTAAATAATTTAGTGTGCAAACATGGGGTGCGGTGTGGCAAGGGAAGCGTGTGTGTGTGTGTGTGTGTGTGTGTGTGTGTGTGTGTGTGTGTGTGTGTGTGTGTGTGTGTGTGTGTGTGTGTGTGTGTAAACTGAGATCACACTGTTGCCACCATCACATAATAACATCGCCACCACCACGCCGACGAAGACGAAGACAAAAACACGAAGAGGAGGAGGAGAAGGAGAAGGAAAATAAAGACAGGGACGAGGACAAGAAGTGAAACGAAAACAATGAGAATGGTAAGAAGGAAAACAAATAAAAGAACGAGGACGAGAAGGAAAACAAAAAGAAGGGCGAGGACAAGAGGGAAAATAAAGGCATGGACAAGGATAAAAAGAAAAACAAAGGCAAGGAGAATGATAAGAAGGAAAACAAAAGCAAAAACGAGGAAAAGAAGGAAAAAGGAAATGGTAACGAGGACAATAAGGAAAAAAGATGAGGATAAGAACGAAAACAAGAACAAGAATGAGAACAATGACAAGAACGAAGATGAGGACAAGAAGTTCATTATACCGTAGCCACCAGAACAGTCACACCACAACCAAACAATAGATGGCGTTGTACTGCACGGTACTGTTAAGATGCGTGCTTCCTTTCCTCTCCATATCCTCAAATTCCATAAAAACTCGCCCCATAATCCTAATCTTTTCCCCGTTGCATTCTTATCCTTAATCCTACGACCTCGCCTTTCCCTCTCCCTCTCTCTCCCTCTCTCTCTCTTATTCGTACTTCGTCGAGTCCTATGAGAGCGAGCTACTTGTTGTATCTTAAGGCCGGGTTATGTTTTTCTATGTGTTTTCTAACTGACTTCCGTGAAACTTCGACTATCTTACCAGAGGCACTGAAGTATCAAGGTGGCGTTAGGCAGAAATCCGTGTTTTTTTTTAAGGACACGTCTACAAATTCTTTCTGTGTCTGTCTCTCTCCTTCTCTCTCTTTTACTCCGACTGTTCTTCATTTTCTTTTTCTTTCTTCTTTCATCTTCTTTAATTTTCTTCGTCTTCGTATTCTTCTTCATTTTTTCTTTTATTTTTTCTCTTATTAACTATGAACGACATTTTTTTGATTTGAAAAAAGCTGATCATTAACTTCTAGATCTGAAAAAACAAAAAATCAATACGTAAAAAAAAAAAAATCCCTGAATAAGAATGCACCTCAAGTCTGTCCTCGCGTCCAGTCACTGCAGCAGGATACATCACCATCAACACCACCACCGCCACCACCACCACCACCACCACCACATGGCTGCCGCAGTAATACATCACAGCATCTCATCTCACGCAGCATTCGGAAACGCTCACTAAATCACTCACCTCCTCCTATTGCGCGGCCTCGTGGCGTGAGACTTAAACGCACATTTTCCACGTCCCGCTAATGAGAAAACTGATGGATTTGCATATTTAATCTGTTATTCGCTCCCATGGTGGTAAACTTCACTGCAGACCGTCCATTGCCTTTCCTCCTTCAGTGCAGACGCTTACAACGTGCGGTTAATGAAGGCGCGGCGTGTATTAGACGTTATCGTTGCTGTTTGTCACATTTTTCATTACTGTCAGGAGGAGGAATCAGCTGGCATTTGTTCATATATCCATGTTGAGATTTTATCCTGTTGGTATTCGTGTGTGAATGAATGAGAGTTAGGAGGGAATGTGAGTGAATGAGTACAGGTATGTGAGAGAATGAATGAATGAATGAACTGGCAGAGAATATGAGTGAATATGTTTTGACCAGCAAGAAATGGAATATAATGAATGAATGAATGTAGCAAAAAAGTGAATGAATTAATGAGCTAGGAAAATTAGTTGATGAATTAATGCACTATCCAAAATAGCAACTAAATGAAAGAACTAGCAAAAAAAAAATAAATAAATTGATGAAAGCCCTTCCAAAAGTGAATGAATAAATTTGTAATAGGAATAAATATGAATGAAGAGAGAAATGAATAGAACCAGAAAACAAACATATCACAAACCAGCAAAGGAATACGAGGACAAAGATTACAACCATTACAAGACTACAAACGAGGGAGGGAGGAAAAGAGAGAGAGAGAAAGAGAGAGGGAGAAAGAGACACGCACTTATTACATTTTTGTGGGAATGTTATCATATTCAACAAACGAGCGCACTAACCACCCGCCCCGACCCGCCGCGGTGCATGCAAATCAGCGCGTCCAGCGAGAGTGTGCATGAAATTAAAGGAAGATAATTTAATGTCTGGTCGCAATCAGGGCTAGGCGGAATTTTAAAGTTTTTACCGGAAGCAGCTCGCCGGAACCCAAATTTGCTGCGCTGCGCCGTAATATATTCACTTGTTATGCCAGTGTTGTTTTGCCGCGTCCCATCCCATCACATCTCTCTCTCTTTCTCTCTCTGTCTCTCTCTCTCTTGTATGTCATTTAGCCAAGTCTTCATTATCGTTAGGTTTTCCACTCTGTTCAGCTGAATGGTCATACAGGTGAGTGTGCCTATTCCTACAGGTAAGAAATAAGCACCTTACCTTTTATTTTATGCGTGGGAACATGGCAAGGGTACAAGAAAGGGAGGAGAGAAAAGGGTATATATTTCGGCGTTCCTGAGAAAAGTTAACCAGAGAAGAGACATCAGATTTTATGGAGACAAGTACAATAATAAGAAAATAAGAAAAGACATAAGGGAAAGGAGGAAAGAAAAGGACAGTTATTTTGGTGATCTTGGGGAAAGTTAAGCAGAAGAAAGAAGAAAATAATAATAATGAAAAAAGGGGAAAAAAATACGTAAGAAAAGCAAAGAAAATGTTATAATAAAAATGTAAAGTTCACAATATAGACTATTTCATTTCCGGAGAACCTGTTTTTACTCGATAACGCGACCTTTACTTAGTTCCCACCTCACGATAAAGTTTGCATCATGTTCGTTATTCGTTACTAGAAAAAAAAAAAGACTATACATTCATACACTAAAAATGCAAAAAAATTCACTTTCATACCTACATTTCATCGCATGTCTCTGTAGATTCAGAATTCACTTTGTGCTTTTTTTTCCTTAACTGACAGCAAAAGGGAAAAGAAGATGGGAAAAAAGTTCAGGTTGCAGCCGAAACTTAAAAAAGGTTTCAACGTAAAGTGGTGTGCTGGAGGCAAGTTCTGACGAGGGAAAGATAGATGTGTGTGTGTGTGTGTGTGTGTGTGTGTGTGTGTGTGTGTGTGTGTGTGTGTGTGTGTGTGTGTGTGTGTGTGTGTGTGTGTGTGTGTCCTGCAATAGGCTGTTTTTCCTTTCTTTTCTTTCTTTTTTTCGTGACTTTGCCATCAGTTAATCCCGCCCTGAGCTGCCAGGCCGGGTCACGCCTCCACCTCGGCTCTCTGAGAACTAAGTTTACTCGTTACCGGATAAGAGGCGAGGCTCAGTATAGGGGCCCATGCCAGCCTCGAGACAGGCCGTGCTGCCCCGGGGCGAGCATCGAGCCACCACTGATATGGGCCAAGATTGAATCACCACACAGAAGTACACCGGATTTGGCATACTAGCCCTGGAATCTGGTAAACGCTGAACTTTGCCGACCATCTTCAAGAGTAAACGTTCTGGAATATCACTAGCCACACTGATGCTGAGGCAGAGTAGAGGCCAGGAGATATATGAAATGGAATGAAGGGGACAGAAAGACAGAACGAGGGATTAAAGACAGAAAGGATTAATACAGTTTTTTCTTCATGTGTTCTCAGGAATAAAAATGATAGAATAAGAACGATAACAACACACACTGAACCTAAGACAACAGAGGACAGGAGGAACATGAAATACAATGCGGAAGACTGAAAGACACAACGCCATGAGAGGATTTGCAAAGCTCTCTTCACTTTTTCATATCTTCATAGCTGCTGGCATATGAACAAGGCCAATACTAAATACTCAGAATCTGAGGTAGAATAGATGAAACAAAACAAGAGGAGTAGGAGGAAAAGGCACAATGAGAAAAGCAGCAAGTTTTTTTTTTTTTTTTTATTAGATTTCAAGAGTAAAGGTTCTGTAATATGAACAAGACCAATATTAAATACTCTGAATATGAGGTAGAATAGAGAACAGGAAGTACATGAAATAAGACAAGAGGAATAGGTAGAAAAGGCAACATGAGAGGAGTAGCAGGTTTTTTTTTTTTTTTTTTCCTGCATTCTCAAGAGTAAATTTGCTGGAATATGAAAAAAAAAAAAACACTATTACCAGATGCCCTGATTTCGAGGTAAAACAGAGAACAGGAGGTACATGAAACAAAACAAAGGAAAAAAAAAGGAAGGACGGCATGAGAGAGTCAACAGCACCATGTCAATAAACACAATCACGCTATCTCTGCCTCTGGTCTTGGGGGGCGAGGTTTTCGTACGAAGGGAGTTAATTAATGTGACAGTCAAACGTCCACATCATCAAAACATGTTAAACGTCCCGAGGCAGACCCACGCTGCTGGTCCCGCCAAGCCCCACCCTCTGCTATCACCAAATGTTTGACTTCACAGGAACGCGACTCAAAACAACTGGGGGCTCGGAAACACACGCCGCAGGACACAGGGACAACTCTCGCCGCTTGTTTCGTTCATAATTCCCGGGAAAAATACGCAAGAAACGCTCTGAATTTGAATTTAAAACAGGACACGACTGAGATAAGAGAACGACAGTGCGGTGATATTGTACCGTGCTTTGGAGTGAGATAGATAGACACAGACACACACACACACACACACACGCTAAAAACAGACCAGCAAATGACCCACACACACCAAAATGTCCTCGAGGGAAGAGTGAGGGCACGGCGAGGCACACGGGGAAGGACGCAACCTAATTGTCTTGCCATCCATCAGACCGACCAAGCCGCCACACACCTGAGCCCACATGCACCACCACCACCACCACCAAGACCACCACGGTATGACTCGCATGTGTGTCAGTAAAGAATAATGGTCCCAGAATCGCTATGAATGCAAAGCCTCGCCGCTCCACGTTCTCCCCACCAGGGCCTGTATCGCCACGCCAGCTGGTATGATGTGCAGGGGGTGTGCACCTGCCTGGTATATCATGGAAGGGGTAGTTTATGGAAAGTTCACGCCACGTCTATCCATGCCTCGCTGTGATGTGTCAGTGTCTGTGCCAGTGGACAAATGTACTAGTTGACAAGCGTAGTTCATGGTGTGTGTGTGTGTGTGTGTGTGTGTGTGTGTGTGTGTGTGTGTGTGTGTGTGTGTGTGTGTGTGTGTGTGTGTGTGTGTGTGTGTGTGTGTGTGTGTGTGTGTGTGTGTGTGTGTGTGTGTGTGTGTGTGTGTGTGTCATCACATTAATACTTAAGCCATCCAAACAAAGGTCACTAAAATTTCCCCAACTTAACTCAACTTAACAATACATTATTATTATTCATTCGATAAAGAAAAATGCATAGCCTGACACCCTCTTCTGACAAACTCTACACATCATCACCTGTCACCCTACGAAATTCGTCACATTTTCTTTCCTTTCCACCCTTTAACGTTCCCTTCTCCCCGTCAGAGTAAAGAAAAAACAGTTCACTTCTTTCCTCCTTTACTTTCCGCGCGGTCTTGAGGTATTAAGGCAAGTTCCGCCCTATTGAAACAAAGAACGCAATAATCTTGTAAATGCCAGATAATTGATGTGGCCGGGGACCACTAAGGCAGTTGTACCCAGTTCACGTTTCCATCAGGGACTGGCGGTGAATGAAGCTGAGCGGGGAGAGTCCTAAGGCTAACCACCAACACAAAAACCAGACTCTCTTTCCTGCATACTGACACCGCTGACACCGCCTCTCCTCCACTGAGCTCTGGCATAAGACCACGGCCTGACCACTAATCTCTGACACTACGTTCTTTATTCCATCAGTACTCATGGTATGAATGTTTCTTCACATCCCTGTATACAGACACTTCTAAACTAACACCGTCTCTCGTCTACGTCTTTCTTTCCATCAGAACCCACCCTATTAATGTTTTTCCATTGTAACGGTCCGTAACCTTTTAATCTCTATATGTTATGGGAATATTGCCAGCATGGTTACCTACAGTTTCACTATTACTTATCATACAGATCTACAGTTCCTTGGATTACGTGTTACGTGTCAAGGGGACGGGATAAAGGTAATACTCATGTTACGAGTCACTGACAAGGATAAGAACAGGCACAAAGAAGAGGACAAGAACAAGAACGAGGAAGAGAAGGAGGAGAGAGAGAGAGAAAAAAAAAGACAAAAGAACTCCCTTGAAGAAACACTAACAGCTTCAGTATTGACATGAAACGACAATGGAGGAAAAATGCGCCTTCCTTGTGTCTGCTGGATCAGGGCTTGGTGAGCGGGTTTGAAGCAGGAACTGAGCGAGGACAGGAGGAACGGTCACCTGTGTATTTTATCCCAGGTGACGCTTCCCCTCCTCCGCTGCCTACATGAAGAGATACACGCTTCAATAGAATAAAATTTAAGACAAAAAAAATATCGAGGAAACTGAATGTTTCACTGGAATTTTTAGTCAGCACTTAAATTATTCCACTATCAAACGAAACACCACACCACGATAGACACGTACACGATAATCTAGTGAAATAAACTAAGAAATTTAACGTTTCAATAAAATTTACGGCCAAGACCTGTGTGTTTAACCTGAAGGTTCTCTGCCACCTAGACGAACAGGTACACGCTTCAATAGAAGGAAAGTTAAGACAAAAATGTCGCGTTCAGTGGGATAAACTACGACATTTAACGTATCACTAAAATTTGCAGTGAATTTAAGCCTCGAAGCACTCTGCACGCTACCTAGACGAACATGCACACGCTTCTCTTAATAAAATACAAATTAAGATACAAAAACATCGACTTCAATGAAATATACAGAGAAATTCACTAAAATTTAGTCGGGACAACCACCTCAGTATTTAAACTCTTCTCTTCCCCTCCTCCACTATCACACCCAGATGAACACGCACACGCTCCTCTTAATAAAATATAAGTTAAAGACACAAAAACATCGCTTTCAGTGAAATAAACAAGAAAACTTAATGTTTCGCTAAAATCTACAGTCAGAACACTCACCTGTGTATTTAACCACACATGACTCCTCTCCTCCTTCACTTCTCTTAATAAAATAAAAGTTAAGACACAAAAACATCGCGTTCAGTTAAATTAAACAAAGAAAATCAATGTTTTCACTACAATTTACAGTCCATTTAGGCCTGGAAGGGCTCTGAAGGTTCAAATCACACTTAAAGAACCCCACACCACTGTTTGCTCAACTCTAAATGGACGAGACGATAGCCAATTTAGTGCCCGGAGCACCTAACGTGGATACTCCTAAGTGACTTTGCATGTCAGGAGGGGCGTACGTGGTAGGGCCGCCGCACGTAACGGAGACAAGGCGCCCAGGTAATGTCAAGCTTTGGTGCGGAGCTTCAGACACACTGGCAGGTTTTTCACTTATGTATTCACGCAGCGACCTTTCCATGCTTCTCTGTACTCAATGGAATCACACACGCGGAATTCTGGACACACACGCGAAGACCAATGTTTACAGACTTCTAGGTGTATATTCAGGTACACTGACTGCTTTGGTGACGCTTAGGTGCTGTGTGGTCTTGTGTGTTCCTCGTGTGGTGTGGGGAGGACAGGCACGGCTATCACCACCACCACCACCACCACTACCAGCATCGATACTACATCAAACAGGAATCTAAACAACGGACGCTTCGGTTAAAAATTGAAACAAGTGTCAGGATTTCACTGGGCATGTTTTGTTAAGAGTGACCGCTGGTGTCTCGCTGGTGTGGTTTAAGATTTTAAGTGTTTACTGGTTTATTGAGAGAATGCACAGTCCCCTCCACTTCCGCGTTCATCACTTAGCGCTCCCAGTGTGTGAATCGCCTGCTGTGAACCGCCCCGCTTGATTCGACTCTTATCCGAGACACATCCCAGTCAGTACGAGTAAGCGGAAGGGTGTTGGTGGCATTAGCGGGATTTACTTCGGATACGAGTCGAAGCAGGTTCACAGCAGGCGATTAACACACTGGCAACGCTAAATGGTGAACGAGGAAGTGAAGGGAACTGTTCATAAAATACATACATACATACATACATACATACATGAGGATGTAAAAAAAACAGGGAAGGGGTGAATACAAAGAAAGGAAATAAAAGAAAACACCTAGCTATCTATCTATCCATCTATCTATCTATCTATATACGTGGCCAGGAATCCTACAAGGGGTGGATCAGACAAAACACAACAGAATACACAGTTAAAGAATGTAGTCAGGTGGTCAGGTCATCCAAGACACAACCGCGTCTAAGGTGAATGTGTACACGTGTCATCACTACACGTGTCATCACTACAGGAATAGTCTTTCATCAGGTGGCGGTCGAGGTGGCGGTGTGTGAATTCTTACCTAGCCCACCTCACCTCACCTTGTCATTAATTTACCACATCAAAGCACTAATATTCACCTTCAGAATCCTGATTTAATTACACCCTACGCATCTCAGGGGAAATCATGACAGACGCCACAAAAAGATCCTTGACTCTTGACATCAGACCAGTTTTATTTATTTATTTTTTTCCTCCCATAATCACGTAATATTTTAAACACTTCTTTTTGTTCCATAGTCTCTTCATTAGCTCCGAGGCAGAGAAAACACGAAATTAATCTCCTATTCTCTCTTTTTTGTTTCCCTTAATTATTCTTTACAGTGCTGTGAATATTAGTAAAGGAAGACTGAAATAGCAAAAGGTAACAGAAATGTGGCGACACTCGAAGGCAAAGGTGGGAAAGCCTATATCTGCTTTCTCTGTGCCCATTATTCTGTACACTGCTTGGAATATTAACAAAGGAAGACTTAGTAGTAAAACAGTGATGTGAAGGAAGGCTCGTTTGGTGATGCAGGGCCTGGACAAGAGACTGAAAGGGGAGATGGAAAGATTTGTATCCATTTTCTGTATGTTCATTATTCTGTACACTTTTGGGAGAATCAACAACAAAAGGAAGACCTAGCAATAAAAAGGTACAGGAAGGCACTGCTTGTCTGGCTTTCCTGGACACGAAGACCGAAAGTAAGGTAGCAAGGTTTATGTCTCCTAAACGACTAAAGCTGGAGTCAAGTAGAACGTAGAGACGGTGAGAACGTCTTGCTGATGGGGAAGATTTGCGTGCGCTCTGAGCTACGCCTTGCTTATGGCTATTATTTCCCTGTGATTTGCACCTGGTGAGCTCCTTCCCTCGTGCACCAGGAGTCGTGACTGTTAAACTCGTATTCTCAAGCGATTTGCCTTCCTGTGAACTTTAATACCAGGATCTGACGCAGGATGATGCTGATGTATGTTACTTGCCATAATGATAGAACCGTGTGTGTGTGTGTGTATGTGTGTGTGTGTGCGCGCGTGTCTGGCCGCCTCACACGTCTTAGCAATGTTCTTCCCGGCACTTCCTTTGATTGTGACAGGAGGAGGCAGGCGGCGCGAAGTCAGTCAGCCCAGCACATCGACACTTTCAAGCTGACAAGTCCCCACGATGTCCCGGAACCGCTGCCAACTTCATATAAATCGTGACGGAAGGAGAAACAAGTGACGGACAAAACGCTCCCCCTCTGTACGCAGGTGACCCTTTGATGCAAATACTACGCACATATCTCATCAATTTATGGCTTTTGTTGCATTGTACCTTTCCCGCTTCACGTTTCCTGAGTGTCACGACTATTGGAAGCGTGACACTGCTTTGTTCCCAGCATGATATTGACACCTTTTTGCCCGTGTTACCAGCGCCAGCCGATCCCGTCAGACTGCCCCCCTCTCCCCCGCGCCGCCACCGTACTGCCAGCACACTCTATCCTCCCTGAAGCCTCGTTCCACCTGCTGCATCGTTACTCTGCCTCACGGAACACCTGCAACCTTCCAACCTTCCCCTTTCCTAACGTTTTTTTCTCTCTCTCCCGCTACCAAACTGGATTGTGTCTATTTTAAAGCATCACTGTGCTTCGCCAAACTTTTATGCCACTGCCAGCGTCCTCACTTCCTATCCTGCCAGTCCAGCTCAGCCTCCGTGCCTTTTGCTCCCTCACTTCACCAGGTTCTGTGCGCCTCAGCTGTGTTGCAAGACTAAGGGTCAGGTTATCAAGTAAGCCTCCTCCCTTCCTCTTATAAGCTGGGAGGAATAACCACCCGCAATAGTCTCTGAGGAAGTAATACAATTCACTTCTCGACAAGACCCTTCAGGGAATGGATTGCTTAATAATATGAAGCTTAGGACTGTATTCTTTACACGATTTACCGTCCTATCTCTTATATTTAACATGCCTTAGTTTAGGACTTGGGGTTTTAAGGGAAGTTTTTTATGATTCTAGTGATAGTTTAATGAGAATTCCACATTTTGATAACATGAGAGTTAAAACTGTATTCTTTCACCGTTTCGGCATCCCATCTCTTACATTTAACACGCTCTAGCGAACGTTTCTTTTTTTTTTTTTTTCAGTGGCGCTTTTATGTTTCCAGTGATACTTTGATAAGAATTCCACGTCACGTTCAGAGATCGGGTGTCTTAATAAAAAAAAATATTAAGTCTGTATTTTTTAACCGTTTCAGCATCCCATCTCTTATATTTAAAAGGGTTTAATGGAGGATTCCGAGGTTTTCAAAGATGTTTTCATGATTCTAGTAATGGTATGATAAATTTCACATCATCTTCAGGGAATAGGTTGCTGATAATATAAAAGCTTGTTGGTATTCTTTAAACGTCTCTGTATCGTATCTATCACGTGTAACAAGGTTCGATAGAAGCTTCTGGGGGTTCTCAAAGGTGTTTTCATGATTCTAGTGATATTTTCTTAAGCATTTCACAAAACTGATACGCAAAAACAATTATAAAAATGTGACTAATTTCTGTGGCCTTGGAAAACTGATTAATAACAAAATAAAATAAAATAATAAATGAAAAATAATAAATAATAAAAAAAATAAAATAGAGCAATAAAAATGTAAAAACCAATAAAAAAATGTGTTTAAGAATATGAGCCTTAGCATCTCAGAAAACATACATAAATCACATCTTCTTTACTAAAAAAAAACTCCGGTGCCTTGACTTTCATCTCCCCTGTATATAAGAAAACTACCTTTCTCTCTTCCTCTCCCCTCCACGGAATGTGAGGGAAATGTGTTTCTTTGTCCGGGAAGTTCAATCTCGTAAAATTCTTTGCTGGACCAAACACTCGTCTGCCCTCCTGCTTCCACCGCCGCCCTCCTTACACGTTACCTCAGAACGGATGGGTAAAGACTGGCCCCTCAATATTCCACTGATGTCAGGGGGGGGGAGGGAAAAACTAGCACTTTTAAAGCCAGCGGAACCGGAAAGAGGGAAGGAAATGAAAGGGAAGGAAGAACAAGGACGGAAGGATTCAGAAACAGGAAAAGAGGAGAAGGAAAGGAGAAATCGAGGCACCAACACGGAATCTTTTACCTCCATTGAAAGAGAGGAAACAGAGAGCATGGAAGAAGCGTGATGAACAGGAAAAGAAGGGAGAAAAAGGAAAGACAGGGGCCTTGCCTGCATCCTTGATTATCTCTACATCAAATAAAAAGAAAGGAAGAGAAGACAAGGGAACAGCGTAAAGCATAGAATAAACAACGAGACAGGGATAAAATGGAAAGGAGAGAAAGGAAATTACAAAAGTCTTAATACAGTCTTTTCCTGAATTTTCAGCTATGTTTACCTCAAATACAAAAAAACAAAGAGAAGGCAAGGAAATAGTGCGAGGAACAATTGAAAGAACGAACGAGAGAGAGAGAGAGAGAGAGAGAGAGAGAGAGAGAGAGAGAGAGAGAGAGAGAGAGAGAGAGAGAGGCCTTAATACAATGTTTACCTGCATCCTTAGCTATCTTTACCTCTAATGAAAGAACTGTAAGGAATTGCAAGGAAGAAGAAACAGAACAAGAAGAAAGAAAATGAAAGAGAAAGAAAGAAAGAAAGGAGAACAGAAAAAGGAAAGGAGAGAAATCTATAAGTCTATAAAAAATAAAGATAAGATCCTGACGTAACCTTAAGACAACAAATAACAAGAACAGATACAATGCCACTAAGATAAGAACACCAGAAGAAAGAGCGTAAAGGAAACAAAAAAAGAAAAAAGAGGAAAGAAAAAGAAGAGAAGCCCAATAGCCCATATAAAGAGATATAAGACCCTCACGTAACCTTGAGACAACAGAATAATGTCAATAGATATGAAACCACAGAGAAAAAGGCACCCCTGACCCATCCCATCATACTGAATAACCTCTCTTCTATGCATTTTTTACTCTATAATATGAAACTGTCAATATAAAGTGGAATAAATGCAAGGGGGGAGATTATATGATTGCAATATACATAAGGGGGAGAAACAGGAACAGTAGAGCAGCAAGGGGGAAGAGGGAAGCAAGTTACAAGTCTCCGTGTACAGGAAGCACTACAATTATAGAGGAAGCGACAGTCCCATGCTTCAGTCGCGATGGGAGAGGAGGAGGTGGTGCCGCGTCTCCCTCCATCCGTGTTATTTACTTGAGCGGAAAGAGGTGTGTCCGTGTGTGTGTGTGTGTGTGTGTGTGTGTGTGTGTGTGTGTGTGTAAAAAGTGCAAGGTAGGAACTTTTCAATACCGGATGAGAATAAATATTTTTCCATTCTCTCTCTCTCTCTCTCTCTCTCTCTCTCTCTCTCTCTCTCTCTCTCTCTCTCTCTCTCTCTCTCTCTCTCTCTCTCTCTCTCTCTCTCTCTCTCTCTCTCTCTCTCTCTCTCTCTCTCTCTCTCTCTCTCTCTCTCTCTCTCTCTCTCTCTCTCTCTCTCTCTCTCTCTCTCTCTCTCTCTCTCTCTCTCTCTCTCTCTCTCTCTCTCTCTCTCTCTCTCTCTCTCTCTCTCTCTCTCTCTCTCTCTCTCTCTCTCTCTCTCTCTCTCCCTCCCAGATTGTTCCTTTCCTCCCATAATTTTTCTATCCTTCTCTTTTTGTTCCTTCACCGCAACACTTTCCTATTCCCGGATTCTCCCTTTGTTCTCTCCCTCTTCTTTCCTTCACATTCCATCCTCCGTCACTGCAAAGCCGCCTTTAAGAATGATCTCTCTTTCAATCACTTAAACTTTCGTCGCACCCTCTCACCCTATTCCTTATATCTCCTCTCCCTCTTATCCCATTTTCCGTCACACTGAAGCCGCCCTGAAGACAGTCGTTCCTCTGCATATACGTTCTCATTCTCCTATTTTTCTCTCTTAACTTGCATCATTCAAATTGTGCTAAGGGCGGTACTCTGGTCGTTGTGTGGTGAAACAGGAAGGTCGTGAGGTTAAGGGTTTTCTTCTGATTCTTTATAGTTTCCCCTTCACCACGTCTCTTATAACTCTTAGCCAGTGCCGCTCAAGCATGGTACTCACTGTGTCGTGTGGCAAGATAGGAAGGTTGCGAGGCATTCTTCTGATTCCTTGTACTCTCTCCCTTCACCGCATCCTGTACTCCTTCTAACATATCCCCGTCAAATTGTACTAAGGATGGTACTCACCCGGTGTCCCGTAGCAAGACAGGAGGGCCGCGAGGCTCAGGGCGCCGCCGGACCGCCGCCGCGCCACGAGTCTGTTTGGGAGATAAAATTCGCTGTAATTAATCTTCCATTCCGGGCGGCGCGACGCGCCGATTACCTCCACAGAGATAAAGTGCCGCGCGAGGCCCCCAGTCGTTCTTTTCCTTCGCCCGCCGCTGGTCACGAGGACTCGCAGGAATGTGTTTGCTGAGGTAATGAAAATTTTCCTGCGAGTGGTTTTCCTATTTTCTGGTCTGCACTTGTGTATTCAGTTTATACACAAATACATATTTATGGCTGATGTGTTTCTGTAGACACTTCAAAATCTCAATCGTATCTTTGTTATGTAAGCGAGGTACAGGCCAATTGAGGTGTCATTCCCTAAAGGAACAAGCCGAAGGATCATCCAAGATTGGAGCAGGAAGGTCTTGAAAATATTGATGGGGATGGTTGGTAATGAAGAGCGACAGGTAAAGCTGAAGATATTGATTATTCAAATGACACCTACCTGGACTGGCGGCTAGCAACACACTGCTTAAAGTTACTAATGATAATAGACACCGCATTAGGACAAAGAAAAGGAAAAAAAAAAAAACCCTCTTCACCTCACCTCAAACCTTCCTACCTTCCAGCCCAGCTCAAAAAACCATGATTAAAGCACACAAGCTGCACTTTTGCACTTGCTCATTCCCCAACCAAGTCCCACTGTCTTCTTTTTTTTTTCTTTTTCTACCCTGATGACACCTCAAGGCTTTCTCCCTCACCTTTTCTAAGATTAATGCCAAGCTGGCCTCCTCCCTCCTCCCTATTAATTAACCAGTATTCTCAATCATTTATCCCTTTCTCTGGTAAACACTGGAACTCCCTGCCTGCTTCTGTATTTCCTCCATCCTATGACTTGAACTCCTTTAAGAGGTAGGTTCAAGACACTTATGCTTTAATCTTTGACGACCGCTTCTGACTCTGTTTGGGAACCGGCATCTCGGTGGGCCTTTTTTTTTATTATAATTTTATTGCCCTTGGCCGGTGCCCCTCCTACATAAAAAAAAAAAAAAAAAATGTAACAAACACTCAAGACCAAAAAAAAACCCTCCTTACCTCGCCCTAAACCAGCCCCAGCCCAAAACACAAGCACCCAAGCCAGTCTTTCCCTCCAGTGTGTGTTATACGTGAGCCTTGCAAGCCCCGCCCAGACCCGTGAACGCGTCGCCCGAGTGGCCGTGTCTGAGGCCCGGCACTTCAGCCTCACCGGGACAGGTTAATGCTGCAGACACGTGTGCCTTTATGGATCCTTAGCGAGAGGGACTGCTAATGGTGTTGTAAAGACGACGGCAAAAATGAAAATAGTAAAGCAGGTAAGGAGATAAAGTGTAATAGTATTAATAATAAAGTATCAGGTAAATCCACTTATTATATTTCTAAAGGCTAAAAGCTGACGAGGACGGGAATTGATATGATAAAGAAAATAAAGGAGTAAATTAAATGTCACCACTTATATTAACGGAATATGATCAGTTTTTTTTTTTTTTTTTTAACTTGGATTTACAGGTTGAACGTTGACAGGGACGAGAACTGATATGATAAAAGCAAACAAAGGAGCAGAATACCATCACTCATAGCAATAAAGCCTTGGGTGTATGACCGGCTACACTAACAAACCATACCAATAGTTTAAACATAACAAATTTCAAGGTCAGATACTAAAGGTAACCTGCCCGTAGTAGATTTTTTTTTTTCCAGCTATCACCACCACCACCACTACCAACAACAACAAAAACAATATCATCACCACCACCATCACCACTAGTGAACACAAGAACGCGAATACTAATGACCTGTCCACACTAGTTACTTTTTTTTTCCACCATTACCACCACCACCATCATCCCCACCACCACTAGAGCACCAGGACGTGAATAGTTTGCAAAAGGCCAAACTGTCCACACGAGGCACCTCCTGCTGGCGGTGTGCCCGAGGTGATGTCCTTCGTGAGTGCTGGGAAGTGGCGGCCATAACAGCGAGACGCGTTCATGCTCGGAGGCTCCGCTCATTACTTCGCAGCCGTGAATGGGGCGAGTGGCGAGGGGAGAGGGGAGAGGAGAGAGGGGTGGGGAAAGCGGCGAGTGGTGAGTAGCAATGGGAGAGGAGCGAGCGGAAAAGGAGAGCTGAGCGAGGCGAGTGGAGAGGGGCAAGTGGCTAGGAGAGAAGGGAGAATGAAGGGTAGACGTGCAAGTGGTGAGTGGTGAAACTAGAAGAGCATGGGGAGAAAGGCGAGTGGCGATTGGTGAGAGGAGAGGAGCGAGTAGGGAACAGGAAGTGTGGAGTGCAGAGGAGCGAGGCCTTCCCTCTAAGCGCAGAATACTGGCAATGCTGAACAGGACTAGTTATGCCCCATTGGATATTGGGATACTTAGAGCAAGAGAGAGAGAGAGAGAGAGAGAGAGAGAGAGAGAGAGAGAGAGAGAGAGAGAGAGAGAGAAAGGAAAGACAGGACGATCAGATGGGCAGCCTTGTCCCACCAGCCACGCCACTACAGCGATCACCAGCTGGAACTAATTGAATCCGACAAATATTCGGACATTCCCGCTTTAATTAGTTCGCGGCATTCATACGGGAACTCCAATTTCCTCAATTATTGCTTTTCAACGGACGATACACAACACAATACTAGTTAATAATTCACGTATTGTTACACTGAAAGGTTTAGTGATTTTTGCCTCAATGCTCTTTGCGTAGGAATTATTGCGTTTTTTTAATGAGTGCTACTGGTAAGAAAGAGCATTCAAGTGATGTTATTTAGGTTTGGGAATTGCTGCGTTATTTAGCGAGTAATAATGGCAAGAGACAGCAGAAAGGTAATGCTACTTATGCCATCGTCACTTAAGCTTTTATTTTTTTTCTCTTTTTTCCAGGTTTAAAAATATGATACAATAAAGAACGTGAAAGTTGTTGCGTTGGTAGCGTGTAATACTAAACAGGCAGGTATTGTTATTAATGTCACCTGTTTTTCTTTCCTGCCTTACAGAACAGACAGACACTAGCAAATCTAATACGCTAACGAGGATGACTGATGAACTACACCATCTGACCCAAAAAGGTGTAGGAGAAAAGATACGATAGTGCAGGATAGTTAGCAATGTAGGATAGTAAAGTTAACGCAATGAAGGCAGAACGCTATCCAGATCAAGGAAGATTAACCCTTTCAGCACTAGAGGCAATTTGCAAGCTTTTGAAAATCACGTTCTAGTTAGAAAAGGATCACTAGAGATGGATTTTAACGTCCTCACTGCAACAAATATCATCTGAAACGTTACGCACTCTTGTAATGACATCAGGAATAGTGTTATCTCTATTACGGCAAGTATATGAAACTGAAGGCTGTCTTCTAATGGCATCAGAAGTAAAGTTAGCTGTGGACAAATGACTGATGATGAATTTTAAGGTACTCGTTACGTCAAACCTCTAAAACTGAGAGTAGTCTTGTTAAACAATTAGGAATAAAGATTTCTTCATTACGATAAATCCCTAAAACTGTAATCAAACGTATAATAGCATCAGGTATAAGGTTAATAGTGGATAGATGACTAGTTATGATCTTTAACGCCTTCATAATATCATCTAACACAGAACGCAATCTTGTAATGTAAATGTAATATAAATTTAACCGGTGTCGTGGTAGTGAAAGAGTCAGGTGGTGTTTGTCTTCGTCCAGCGTCACAGTCACTCATCAGTCACGCTCTCACAAAGTTCCACGTTCCGCTAGAGTACGTGAGCAGTTTATACGTCTCGTGGGTCTCTGCTCGTCTCCAGCAAAGTGCAGACTACGAGACTACGAGCCCAAGGTTGGTTGTTGCTCTAAAGTTACTGTAATGGAAATAAATTTTAGTGATTCATTCGTTCTTATTTCCGCTAAGAAACAATGCATCGCCAGTCTAGCACGGTATTCAATCTGTGGGCAGCGACTTGGTAGGTTAGGTTAGGTTAGGTTAGGTTAGGTTAGGTTAGGTTAGGTTAGGTTAGGTAGGTTAGGTTAGGTTAGGTTAGGTTAGGTTAGGTTAGGTTAGGTTAGGTTAGGTTAGGTTAGGTTAGGTTAGGTTAGGTTAGGTTAGGTTAGGTTAGGTTAGGTTAGATTAGGTCAAGTTAGGTTAGGTTAGGTTAGGTTAGGTTTGGTTTCCTATTGGTTTGGTTAGATTAGGTTAGATTAGATTAGATTGCTACTGTTTTCCTTGTGTTCCTCTCCCTTCATTATGTTAAGTTACACTGCCGCTGTTTCCCCTGCCGCTGTTTCCCCTGTGTTGCTGCAGTGTTGCTTTAACCTTTTAACTAGTGATGACATTATAATAGCTGTTGTTATTGCTGAGTCATTAGGGAGCTTTAAGAGAAGATTAGACAGATTTATGGATGGGGATGTTAGGTGGAAATAGGTAGGTATATTTCATACAGTGAATGCCACTTGTAGGCCTGATGGCTTTTTGCAGCTTCCCTTATTTCTTACGTTCTTATGTTTTTATTATCTCTTGTTTGGGTATTCCTACACATGATTTAACACAATACACTCACAGGCACTAAAACCCAAACACTCAATGTGCTTCCAGTGCTTTCATAACTGTTCTCTAAGCTTTCAGCACATTTTAACAAGAGTGAGAGGAAGTCGGCTCACTCAAAGGGTTAAATAGCTTTGCCCTGACACCATGAAAGGAGGTCACGAGGAAGAAGATCACTGCACGGAAAGTCAAGTGTCATGCGTTGTTTCCGCTTGCAGTGACTCACGTAGAGCACAGAACATGTAGGGAGCATCGTGTTAGGGACAGTGATGGGTGAAGACTGAGTGATGCCGTACTAACCCACAGCCTATCACGTACTTAGATTTAATTGAAGCGGCACGTTAAATACGCAAGACTTCATCACAAAACATATAAGGCGTAGTGTGTTAGGGACAGGTAAGTGACGTGTGAAGACTGAGGGATGTTGCATTAACCCACAGCCGATCATTACAACGTCAAGTTAAATATGTTAGGTCTCAAGACACTTATCCTCCACCTTTAGATAATCCCTTTGGCCTTTCCTTTGAAGACCTGCACCTTAGTGGCCTTTTTTTCCTCCCTCTTTATTACCCAGAGCAATGACCCAGAGCCAGTTACCCTCTTGCATAAAAAGTCATGTAGCACTATGGAAAAGGCGAAGGGAGAACGACAAAGAGGAAGCAAGGACAGGTGGATGACCAAGAGCGCTCCAAAGGGATGGAGGAGGCGAGCATGCTGAAGGAATGAAATAACAATACCGAAACTGGGGAACTCTGCAAGGAAATCCTGAGAAGTAGAGAGGGAGAGGGAGAGAGGGGACATGCAGAGAGTCGTGTGGTGGGACAGCTTCGTGATGTGTGAAGACCGAGGGATGTCCAAGGGATGTCACAGTAAGCCACCGCCCGTCACGCACTGGAGAATGTGTGAATGTGTGGGTGGGTGAGAACAAAACAAGTCCGGAGATGGGATTCTTGCTTGTGCTGTCCATTGTGTTCCGGAATTATACATGTACCTCTTGAATTATATATGTACCTTGGTTCCCCCTCAACAAAGCTTGCATTATGAGTTATTGATCAATGCAAGACAGCTGCAGTGTTTTCGCAGGGAGGAGGAAGACAAAGAAGAGGAGGAGGGCGCGTGTGAGCTCTGCGCAGTAAATGGAGTAGTCAAGAGGCGGAAGTACCGATTCCGGGGATGTAAATGGTCTTGTAATTATGTTGGTGAGATGCTCTGGGCACGCCGAGCAGCACTAGGCGGGTCGTGATGAGTCTCTGTCTCAGCAGCGAGCCATTCCAGGCCAGGGTGGGGAGAGGCGCGCAGGCACACGTCCACACTGAACTGCCGCACGCAACATTAATGCGGCCCTCCCTGCTGACCTGAGGCGTCCCGCAACTCTTAAGCCGGAGTAGAACTGCAAGTACTGCTCTCGGTTAGATTAGGTTAGGTTAGGTTACGTAAGGGCAGGTCAAGTTAGGTTAGGTTAGGTTAGGTTATGCAGTGTTACCACTACCCTCTCTGCTAACTTCATACACCCCTCAACTCTGAAGCTGGAATACGGTTAAAAGTACTGCTCTGGGTTAGGTTAGGTTAGGTTAAGGTGCGTTGGGTTATGCAACGTTACCGCGGCCCTCGTCTCTGAATGCAGCCACCCCGAAAATCTGAATTATGTTACCGCTATGCTACCGCCACTCTTTCCACTAACCTCAGGTACCCACGCAACTCCAAAGCAAGACTCACGCTGTAAATATTCCTCTGGGTCCATATTTTTAAAACACATCTCTCGCACTATTTCGAAACACAGTGGAGATGATCAGTCAAGTTCTCATAGCTGTTACTGTCACTGATGGTACGGAATCCTTATAAAACTGTTACTAAAACCACGGAAAAAAAAAAAAAATGAAAACTACAGTCCTTTCCACCAGAGCCTGATAAAGTAGTGGAGAGACGCCGAAACGTTTGCGAATTCGGTCCCTGGTTACATAAAAAATAGTTTACCCAATATGTCGTGCAGCACCGGCCACTCAGCTTGGAGAGGCCGGGATGCGGAGGTTGATCTTTTGATGTGCGAGGACTTGAGGGATGTGAGTGGGTCATGAGGGGATGGAGTGCGTGGCTTACTCCAAACTGGAAGCTCGTGTGTTAAAAAAAATAATAATTTCGTCCAGATTTAAAAAGAAAAAAAAAACAGCACTTAATAAACTCAATATTTGGTCACCACTGCACACATGACATTTCTCTACGATCAAATATTCAAACTCTAAGATACTCGTCCTTCAGGCAGTATCAGATTTCAGTCCAGATTTACGTGTATTCCAGGCAAGACTCGCTACTTCACTGAACCGAATACTCTCCACATATTTGTTCTAATGCTTCTTTCCTAATACACCAATTCCAAGGGACTCCTCCTGCAAGCAACATCAGATTTCAGTCCAGATTTACGTACATTCCAAGCAAGACTCACTATTTACCTCCGTATTTCAGTGAACTAAATACTCACTCAACATTTGTTCTCCTAATGCTTTCTTTCTAATATACGAAAATATACATATACTCTTCCTTCAAGCAGTTTCAAATCCCAGTCTAGATTTACGTGTATTCCAAGCAACGCTCACTGTTAACCTCCTTACTTTACTGAACCAAATACTCGCTGGCCGCATTTGTTCTCTTAATGCTTCTTTTCCTCTCGCTGTCCGCCCCAATCACTCAGTGGCTCGGAAAAACTTGGCCAGGAGAACCGGGCGCCGCTTGAGGCCTCGCGATGCATTGCTAACTTTCATGCCCCAGGTGGCCCCAATGCCCTCCTGTCCCCGCTGCATGCTCTCTCATTGCTCAGCCAGACTTTCCCGTCCAAGGATGCGCCGATGAAGGGAAAGCCAAGGTCAGAAACACGACTCCCAGACCTCTCGCTTCACGCTTGTCTGGAAAATGCGTTCTGGAATCTTAGTTTTAATCTTCCTCCATCTCGTTTTTCTCCAGTTTCTCCAGTGGCAGACGTCTAAGTTCTGGTATCACTGGTGCAATATCAACTTCTTGCCTTTGTTTGACCTCCGCCACAACTGTACTTTAAGCCAACCTTCTCCTCATGGCCAACTTAGGACATTTTTCTTATCTATTTATTTTTTTTTTTAATCTCTCGAACTCCTCTTCAAGTTTGCGATCAACAGAGCTCTATCAGTCTCTTGTCTCCTCCCACACGTGTATACCTCAGTCATCCCTCACTTCATGGCCGATTCAAGAGTATTTTCTGAAGCCTTACTATAAATCTTCAGGTCCTCTCTCTCTCTCCTGTCTCCTAAATCTTGCTATCACTGGCGCAACATCAACTTCTTATCTCCGCGCAGCCTCCACAGCAAGTACGCTTTAGTTACTTCATGGCAAACTCAGGAGTGTTTTCTGCAACCTTTCTTCTTATCTTCCTCAGACTCCTCTCCGTCACGTCTTGCTATCACCGGTATACCTTCACCTCTTCTCTCTTCTTAGCCTCTCCAAGAATTATGCTTCAGTCACTTATCCTTTCCGAAATCTTACTTTTTCCACTAGTCTTCCCAAGAGTAATATTTCAATCATCCATGCTTTCTGAAATATCACTTTTAAACTAGACTTCCCAAGAAACACATTTTAGTCACCCATCCATTCTCAAATCTTACTTTTTTTTTTAATTAATCTCCCCAAGAATTATATTTTAAACTGGACATCCCAACAGTTACATTTCGTTCACCCATTCTTTATGAAACCTTCCTTTTAAACCTGCCTCCTATTTCTCACTACCACTGGAACACTTTTCTTTGCTTCCGTCCAGCTCCTGCCATAAGCACCCTTCAGCTCCTCGCCTCACTCAGCCTCCAACACGCCAAGGAGCAGCGGCTCACACGGGGTGGGTCTGCGGCACTCAAGCGGGCACCACAACAGCCTTACGAGAACCGCCGCCTAATGAAGAAGAAAAGCACAGTTCAGGGACTAGTGACTGGGACCGCCAAGGCATTTAAACCGGAAGGGTTGGCGCGGGGAAGAGGGTCTGAATGGAAACGCGGAGTAGATAAGGGGTAGCAGTTTTCAGGATACGCGAGGCAAAGTACTATTAAGGCTGTAATGAGTGCAGGGAGAGAGAGAGAGAGAGAGGGAGAGGGAAAGAGGAAGGGGTATTACTTGTACAGCTGAGGTTAGGAGTCGAGGCTCTTTTCTGCATTTACTTCTCCTTTGTGTTTTTGTTTAGTGTAAGAGAGAGAGAGAGAGAGAGAGAGAGAGAGAGAGAGAGAGAGAGAGAGAGAGAGAGAGAGAGAGAGAGAGAGAGAGAGAGAGAGAGAGAGAGAGAGAGAGAGAGAGAGAGAGAGAGAGAGAGAGAGAGAGAGAGACAGACACACACACACACACAAAGACAGAGAAACAAACGAATAAAAAGAAAGAAAAACAAAAAATACAAGAATAAATAAAACTAAAAGAAAGAAAAAAAATAACAAAGAAAAGAATAAGATGACAAGAAAAGGGAAAATAATTGGCACTATTTTTCCAACGAGTTGATGTCCTAAAAGAAATAAGTTTGTGAAAAAAAATGACCAGACTTTCCTTCTCTCCCTCCTCTTCCCCCAACCCTTTTTTTTTTTCTCCTTCCTCTCCCACGTCCTTCTTTTCTTCTCCTTTATTTCATCTGCCTGGTTCGGGCGGCGTGGTCGTTCTGGCGGTCGTTCTTGGTCGTTCCCTTGGCTGCCTCCCCCCTTCCCTTTCTTTACCTCGCGTCTCGCCCTCAAAAGGTAAAATAGATTTGCTTTTCTCTTCCTTTCGTTATTTCATTTCATTTCATTTATTTTTTTTTTTTTTTTTTTGTTAACTCGATTGTATTTCCAGGTTATAACTTTTTACTCGATCTTCTGGTTCTATACATTTCTTTTTCTTTCGTTTCTCTCTCTCTCTCTCTCTCTCTCTCTCTCTCTCTCTCTCTCTCTCTCTCTCTCTCTCTCTCTCTCTCTCTCTCGGCTCCTTAATTAAGTAGATTCTTCATCTCTTATTCCCTTTCTTCCTTTCTTTTCTCTTTTCCGCGCGCTGTTTTATGTTGGAAGAGAGAATAATGAAAATTAAGCACTTTTTTTTTGGGGGGGGTGTGTATGTATGCTACCCCTCCCAACACACACACACACACACACAGCAGTTGAAGCTGACCTCTATAATGAACTTTTATTTGCATGTATATAATGCCAAACAAACTCACACCACAAAAAGTCATATAAAACTTGTCTTTGATGTCTTTTCGGTAAATGATGTTAAAAGCTTTTTCTGTTTTACATGATACAAAATGACAATTATTTTTTTTACGGAAGTATTGTTACTGTTCTTTTCTTTTCTTTTTTTTTTTGTGGGGGTGGGAGATGGGGTGGGGAGGATGTAGGGAGGTGTGGGGCTATCATAATTAAGTCTGTGTTCAGGTGTAGTGTGTTTTAACGACTCCGTGTTTCTGGAATTATAAAAATGTGAGGGGGAAAAAATACACTTGCTGCGTTTGGTTCGGTAAATATGATACCGGTTCCAAGGCAGACAGGCAGACGGGCACAGACACACAGACACACAACACAGATAGACGGACGCAGAAAAAAACATATAAATAAAAAAAAAAATACACTTGCAGCATTTGCTTCGATAAATATGAGAGCGGTTAAAGCTCGCATACTTAAACGCTTTGTTGTAATGCTTTATAATGAGCAAACTTAAACAGAGACCTGATTTTTCTATTTCTGCTTTCACTGGCATACTTATTTTTCACTAAATGTTTGGATCACATCAGTGGAATATTCATTGGCACGATTATTAATATCACTTGTTCATCGTCATCATCATCATCATCATCATCATTATCATCATCATCAAAACAACACATTAACTTTTGAAACAACATATTCATTAGGGTGTGTGTGTGTGTGTGTGTGTGTGTGTGTGTGTGTGTGTGTGTGTGTGTGTGTGCGTGTTTATGCAACCATTTAACACATTTAAAATAATTTCGTTACGATGAAAAGTGAAAAATTAATTTGTAGTTGTCTGAAAGAACTCTCTCTCTCTCTCTCTCTCTCTCTCTCTCTCTCTCTCTCTCTCTCTCTCTCTCTCTCTCTCTCTCTCTCTCTCTCTCTCTCTCTCTCTCTCTCTCTCTCTCTCTCATTACTAACACTATTCTAGAACTGAATTCATTTAATGTCTTCTTTTACATGAAACTCACTTCCTGGTCTTCTGGTTCACAATATTTCAATCTGTCCCATTCTCTTAACGCAACATTAATCCCAGTGAATTAAACCAATGGAAAACGAACCGAACGAAATGAATGGGAAACTTTATTCGCCAACACACAGCCTTTCCGCTCTCACCTGAACTTTCTATACCTTTTCGCTTCAGTAATTTTCCCTTTTCATTTTGCATTTCCTGTCCGGTTCTTTCACCTCTACCTCTCCTCTTCTCTCTGTTCTGTGTTCTATATTGAAGTGGGTGTTTTATCCATTTTTTTTTTTTCCGTATTAAGGTAGGAGATTTTTACTATTTTGCTGTGTCTTATAAATGAGCTATCTTCGTTTTTTTGTTGGACTGTATCACCCTCGGACACTTTTATAATCATCCTGTCATAATAAGTCAACATTCTTCGTTTTCTTTTGGGTTCCATCACCCTCGGGCACACTTACAATCTTGTTATATCTTACAAGTCAACAACTTTCGTCTTTTGTTGGGTTTTGCATCATCTTCGGACACTCTTACGATCTTGCTAAGTCTTACAAGTCAAGATTCATTGTTTTCTGTTGAGCTTCATCACCCTCGGACGCTCTTACAGTGTTCTCATTTCTTATACATCGATATATATTTTTTTTTCTTTTTCTGCCAGGTTGTATCCCTCTCACACACCGTTAAAACCTTGCAGTGCCTCACAGAAAACATTCACCTTTAGGAAAACTCAAATAACGGCTAGATAATCTTGTTTACCGATGAGTCTTGCTTTAATCCTTCAACTACTAATCTCCTTTTTCCAGATACATTTTTTTCCTGCGTCTCTCAGTGAGGTCAATGTTTCTGGCAGCTCTCCTGCAGCATTGTCGGTCGTTCGCATCGTCCTCCGCCAGTTGTTTGTCCTTCATGTCCTCCCTGTCGCTGTCCATTTACCTCATCTCTGCTCCTCCTCCTCCTCTCCTGCCCGGTACCTGAATGTCCATCACTCCTGTCCTTTCAACTCAGTAAAATCAAGGAACACTTAAATGAAAGAGTCATCAGTAGTTTAATCCCTTAATGACACGGTGTCTCATTAGTCACCTCGATGATTTTGCTGAGATGAAAGTGTACTAAGTAGAAGCGATAAGCTCTTCAGAATATCTCGTCCCAACCAATCCGTTTTCTGTCTAAAAGCGGTCGTGTCCAGCCCGGGATAGGCAGTACCACCACCACCACCACCCCTCCCTGTACAATATCACGGGCCTATCACGGACGCTTCTCTCTCTCTATCTGCCTCTCTCGAAGTCTCCGCTGCTCGCCGGTTCGCCTCACCTCCCGCTTGGCTTGTGATCAATGTGTATTGCTGCTGTACTAAACGGCCCTGTTCCCTGCACGAGAGTTCCGGGAAACACACTACTACGGGATTTACGTTGAATTTCACATCGCTACGGATTTCCTTACTGGTTAACTGTAGTGCGATGATTGCTGCTTCATTTGAGCTGCTCTAGATGATGTTATTGAGCGAGGGTATAAAGATGAATAGTAAAAGATGAAAAATACTTGGTTAATGAGCGAGGGTGAAAGCATAGATAGTCAAAGATGAGAAATACTTGGTTATTGAACGAGGGTGAAAGTATAGAAAGTAAAAGATGAAAAATATTTGGTTATTCATGATGTTATTGAGCGAGTAAAAGCATAAACAGTAAAACATCAGAAATACTTGGTTATTCAGTGGTGCGTTTCCAGTCAACCAATCGGACAATTTTGCTACGCCGACATGAGGAACCAAAACTGTTAGAAGGTTAAGATTAGAGAATAGTGGTTATCGATTTGCAGGCAAGTCTCTGTTCTGTCTCTCCTAGTCACCGTCATTTTTCTCCCAAGATTGAACCATTTTTTGTTATTCCTGAACCAGATTATTTCATTAAGCTAGCATAAGAAATCAGACCAATTAGAAGGTTGAGATTAGACAAAATGTAATACTGATTTCAGTATCTTCCTGTTGTTTCCCTCTTATCTAACGTCATTCTCCCCATAAGCTACACCATTTAAGTTTTTCTTCCCTCAAAAGGTTAAATAATTCTCGTTTCTTTTCAGATTTTTTTTTTTAAGTGGATATGAAATACTCCGAGTAATATTTTAATGCAAAACCCAATTAGTATTTCCTTTCATGTACCAGGGAGGCAATACTCGTAAGGGCGGGGCACATGCTTAGCTCTACCAGGCTTTGATATTTCGTCAGTGCGCGGAGCTAAAGGCTGTATTGATAAAGCGAAGGATATATATGTATTTGTAGATATATATGGTCCGGCGTGGAGGACTGAATGCTGCACTGATAAGCGGAGAGGCGTGCGTGTGGTGTGTGTGTTCTGGGAATATATACCCAAGGCCGGAAAGTTGAAAGATCACACGGGGAAAGATAAATCTCTACAACTTCATAACTCTTTGGCGATGCATCACGTGGAAGAGGAAGATTAGTAGGCGGGCTTTTTAGAGAAGCACCGGCGGATTATCAAATGTTGAGGACACGTTTTTCAGCTGATAACTCTTGTTGAAAATCACCTCCATTGTCTTGAACGTTTTCGGTGTCTAATTTCGGTTACTCTGAAGAGGCTCAAGTGGAAATTGTTGGGGGTTTTCAGTCTTTTTCTTTAATTCCAGTGATAATTTAACGTGTACTCTATATCAGCAATGGAGAAAACAACCATGAGAGGCTGACTTATCCCCTATGTAACCTTTGAAAATAGTTATGACTGTCCATTTTATTTATTTATTATTTTTTTAAGAATACTGTCTTTAGATCGGCATTTCTCTTTTACTCGTCTCTCCAACTCCCGTTTTCTTTTTTTTGTGAACAGGCTTTTTTTATCCATCTTCTTTGCTCTTGAGTGATCTCCCTAACACATAAAAGACACGAGTAATACAAACACATATGCTACAAGTCTATATGCTACAAATCCCACGCTACATACACACACCAAAGAAAACTATTTAAACAAAGAGAAAACAAACAAAACAAACAAAACAAACACTTTTCTTGCAATATTCAAATTCCTGACACACTAATACCATTTTCTACCACAAGAATCTCACCACTAGATAAATAAAAGAAAAAGAAAATCATGTCTCTTCAAAACCACGAAAATTCTAAATGCGCAAGAGCAAGTTAGGTTGTGAGGTTCATCAGGCTAAATTAGCGCCTTAGAGAACCCCTGAACCATCTCCCAGGGCGGCGGGGGAGCGAAGAGTGAGGTGCGGGAGTGACTGCCTGGGAAGGTGAGCGGGTGGTGGATGGGAGGCAAACGGGAGGGATGCCTGTGATGGGGAGGAAGAGAGGGAGAGGGAGTGGGAGAGGCGAGGTATGCGAGAGGCAGTGATTGGAGATGGGCCGCAGGGAGAAAAGGAGCATCTCTCTCTCTCTCTCTCTCTCTCTCTCTCTCTCTCTCTCTCTCTCATGGTGCTGGAGGGCCTCTACTTCTCTCCCGACTCATTTCCTCTCCCTCGTTAGCTGACGCTCCTCAACCTTTCCCCTCTTCCTTCACCTTCCTTCCTTCCTTTCTCACTCCCTCCTTCTCAATCTTACTCATTTAATCACCGAGGCTAGTCTGGCCTATAACAATAATGATGATAAAGATAATAGTAATGATAACAGCCCCTCATACCCGTTACCACAACTAATAACACAACAGACTCATAAGAAAAATTGATAACCCCACGTTCAAAAGTCTTTATCTATCTTGTCTATCTGTATATCTATCAATCACTCTAATAATGCTTCACACTCATTACCACAACTAAAAAAGCTAACAGACTCGCATAAAATTTACTAACCCTGATTCAAAATACTGTATCTGTCTAGCTGTCTGTCATCCATCTATTTATTTATCTATCCATTTGTCTATTCATCATCCATCTACTACTATACGTATCTGTCTATCTATCCATCTATCTAACCACGTATCTACCAGTTTATCTACCTATTTATCTTTACATCTGTCTATCCATCTATTCATCTATTTATCTATCTATCCATCTATCTATTAATCTATCCATCCATCCATCCATCTATCTATCTGTCTGTCTATCCGTCTATGTATCTATCCATTTATCGCATATCGTCTTTCTGCTTCTCTGTGTGAGGTCAGGGCCTCTGATGAAGCCTGCTAGGGGGGAAGGGCGAGGCGGGACGAGATGAAGGAAGCACCAAGGGAAGAAAATCATGGACTAGGAGGATAAGGATGAGGATGAGGAAAACGAAAATGAGAAAAAGAGATCGACAACAAGGAAGAGGACGGAGAAATAGGAGGGAGAAAGAGGAGGAGGAGGAGAATGAGAAGATAAAGATAGATTTACTCGATGCAGGAAAAATATACCAGACGCTAAGTGTGTGTGTGTGTGTGTGTGTGTGTGTGTGTGTGTGTGTGTTCGAGTTATTGCCTCTTCTACCGTGTGCACACTTTTTATTTATTCATAAATGTTGTTGTTCTTGTTGGTCACGATCGTGATGAAAAAAAATACACGGAAAATATAAAACGTAAAAGATAAAAGGAAAGAATATATATAGAAAAAAAGAGAGAGAGAAAGAGAGGGGAAAAAAAATACCAGCACCTAGCTTGAAATATTTGCGTAACATTTAAGTGCACACGCTTCAAGCAGAGTGTGTGTTAATTTTGCGCACGCACACACACACACACACACACACACACACACACACACACACACACACACACAAAAAGAGAACTAGAGCAGTAACTGGCAATTCAATAATATCAAGAAACGTGTGTGTGTGTGTGTGTGTGTGTGTGTGTGAAGGGAGGCACCAATGAGGAAACGTTACCACAAATGAAGTTAAATGCCTGTGAACCAAAGAATTCCAAAAGCAACACAAACAAAACACGAAACTCTCAAGATACGACACATAAACTCAAAGTACCAGACAAGATTTAAGATGCCAAGCTGGAATCATTTACAGGAACACACAGAGGACAAAGATAAAATCGTAAACCACTCGAGCCGTCAGATGTAAGTGATGCCTTCCTGCCGCTTCACTCGTACTTCTATACACATGAACTGGTCTCTGATAAGTGTACAGTCAGCCCTTGGTCATCTGTATACGTTCCTGAGTCTGTAGTGCAAGTGTCAAGAGGTGTGTGTGTGTGTGTGTGTGTGTGTGTGTGTGTGTGTGTGTGTGTGTGTGTGTGTGTGTGTGTGTCTGCTGCATTTCTGTCTGTATATTTCATGTCCGAGTTCTGAAGCTTTTACGTAATTAATAATAGAACCACATCTCATGCCTGTAGATGAGATTATATAAGATTAACTCTTTTCTGCAATGTTTATTGTTTTAACATTCAAAGCAACGTGAAACTGTGTATAATGGAAAAAAACAAACAAAAAAAAAAAAAAGACACTATAAAAATAAATAGAAAAGAGTCAGTCAGTCATTATGTCTTCACCAGGTAACTATAATATCTAAAAGAGAACGGAGAATGTCCAAAAGGTTATGACTGTGGGAGTAACTGAAGGAAGGGATTAAAGATCAGACGGGAAGCTTAAAGACGCGCTGGGAAGGAAGGGAAGGTTCGCTGTAACAGAGGATGAACGAGGATGATGGCAGAAGGATATCGCCCCGAGAAACGGAGAATCACACAAATGACCGCCAATCACAAGAGGCAGGAACCCAACACGCACTAAACGTCTATCAACACAAACACACACACACAAACAGTATACGTTTTCCACCCCTCCAGACACTCGCTTAGCTAAGTGTATCATTAATCCCTCAGACACTCGTAATCATGCAAATTTCAGGTCGTCAGTATCAGTGCATAACACATTTCAATACCCAATATGAAGGTAAAGTGCCATGTTTCTCTCGTTCACTTCCGTGTGTTGTATTCTCTCGCTCTTCACCTTCATGTGGATCTGCGCTTAAGTGACCTGGATCTGCATGTCATGACCCCCGCTGACTGACCCCCGCCGTAAGCCAGCGTCCTATTTAGCCTTCATTCGTGACATCACTGCGCCAGTCGGTTCCTTTCACACACACACACACACACACACACAGACATGTTCCTCTAAAGGCGACATCAAAAGGAGACAGATTTCCATTTTCAAACCATCAAGTGAACTCCAAAGAGAGGCGTCCCTTCAAGCTGTCCCTTCAAGCTGTCATTTGCTATCAAGGAGATTCCGTTCCTTCTGCTTAGTCAGTCTAGGTTGAAGCAAACGCAATGCCAGTGACAGAATGAGGCTTCCGTTCCTTCTGCTTAGTCAGTCTGGGTTGAGGCAAACGCGGAGGCCAGTGACAAAATAAGGCACTAACATGAAAGGCATGAAATATTTAACCTTTATACATGAGTGAGTCGCCTCTTTACTGAAGGCTGGCTGAGGGCTGAGGCAGAGGCTGAGGCGCGGCAGGTCGTCCTTCAGGGTGAGGCCGAAGTTAAATAGCGGCCCATAACTCAGAGGGAGAAGCCGCAGCCTCGGGACAATAAAGGTGGCGCCACGGACCCTCAATCCCCGCGGTCCTTTGTCCACACCGAGGCCTGCACCTCCATGCCTTGAGGTCTTCAACTTCAGGCCGCCTATCGAGGGCCGCTCAAATCCTTGGTGAGTGAACTGCTAACACTTGGCCACAAAGAACAGGAAAGGGAGTGAGTGTCGATTTGCAATACTCGCGAGGTGGCGTGTACGTAGGGATACACGGATACAGAGATGCGTTCACAGTCAGCACACCTGGTGATTGTCAGTGTGTATGTGTGTGTGTGTATGTGTGTGTATGTGTCAGTGGTGGAGGGGGTTTGTGGCGAGCAGAACCCATCGTGAACACAGCCCAACAGAACCCATTGTCGCTGCTTCCGCTGCCGCCGCCACTGCTTGCTATATATATACCAGGACGGCACAAATCTATCCCGATCCATATCTCGCGAGCGGGGACCTGCAATGGTGCTATACGTCTGGAGTCTGCAGCCAGTGCGACGGAAGCTCCTCCTGTACATTGGAGCTTCTGATACTAACGAAAATAAACCTAATTTAAACTAACATAACGTAACTTAAATTTAACCTAACTTAAACTTACCTAAACGAATCTAAACAAACCTAACCTAATGTAATCTAGCCTAACTTAGCTTAATCTAACATAATCCAAACTAACCTAATCTTAGCAAATCTAACCTAACCTAACCTAACCTAACAAACTAACTCAATCTATCCTATTATAATAAACAAACTAACTGACCCCAATCCAACCTAGCCTGTTCGTGGGAGATTCTGATATTAACGTAACATAACAAACATAACATAGCATAACCTTACCAAACCTCACCCAACCCAGCCATAACAAGGAACCTGTCATCGCAACTAGGGCAAGAAAATCAAGAAAACCAGGTGCTTGCTCTCTCTCCTCACTCCTCACTCACAGGTATTTAAGAGAGGCAGACAGGAACAGAATAACAGTGTATGAGAAAGGAACTGTTTATTAAGGTCACTGCTAAGAGTTGACGCACGCAGGCTGAGAGCAAGAAACTCTACGACATTCAGATGAGAAGTGACATGATTCATTTTGTACCAAGACGAGAAAAAGGGAGAGTCCAATCTTGTGGGTCCAATCTTGTGAAGTGATTCCTGACAGTAGATTTCGGCACTAGCGGTGCGTACGTGGAAACAGACACTGGAATACTGGTGGACTTCCTGGTGTGAGTGTAAAAAAAGGAATGACAGTAACGGGAACAACAATAACAACAACAACAAAAATGAAAACAACCCTCATCACCATCAACAACACCACCACCACCACCACCACCACCAACACCCAAACACACTTACTAAACATCACCACAGGAAGCCCAACCTAACACAAGAGTCCATACAAATCTTCACTAATCTTGAGGCAAAACATTTCCTCGACACAAGGTAAATCACAAAAATTGCACCCGTCCTGAACCTCACGAAGGAAGAGAGAGAGAGAGAGAGAGAGAGAGAGAGAGAGAGAGAGAGAGAGAGAGAGAGAGAGAGAGAGAGAGAGAGAGAGAGAGAGAGAATGGAAGAGGAAGCGGAAGCGAGAGGAGACGTATCAGACAGGTCGCTACACACGCCAGGAAGGCGAGGCAAGGCTGGGGTAGAGAACCTCATACTATCTGCTCCCTGTCACCTCACCACCTCTGCCAACCAATCTCCAAGCGGTGGTGTCATTCTCCCTTGCTCCTCTCTCAACCTTTAAGCTGATGCATCCACTCCCCGCCTCTTTCTTTCGCCCCGCACAGCTCCTCTCCTCTCTGCACACCGCCAGCCGCCTCACCTCGCACCCCTCGCTATCTCACAGGGAAATCTCAGCCCCGTGTAGGAGTCTCGTAAAGTGCCACAACTCGAGGCTCTCTCACAGGTATTCGTTGCTTCATATCTCAGCCGGGCCGCAGTACAGACGCCATCCATCACACTTATCAGACCACACGGTTTTATGATGATGAGGGTCCCGAGGTAAAAGTCTAAATGGCTCTCGATCTTCAACCCACCGGTGCGCGCGGGACTGCACAGCCACTCCCGGCCACTGCCACTCAGCCCGCAACAACCAGATCGTTCCTTGATAGTTCCTTGAGTTTTTTTTTTTTTTTTTCTCCCTTTCAGAACTGTTTAGAGTTGTATGAGTGACGCTGCATCATCCGAGTGCCTGGCTTGAGGGTACTCACGCATGGAGATTTATCACTTTACCTTCAATAATAGACAGACAGTTCCTTGAGTTCTTCTTTTTGCTTTCTCTCTTAAGACTGTTTTCAGCTGCATGACCGACGTTGCTTTACTGTTATCTGATTTAGCACACAACCCTTAACAACCGCCAGGTAGCTTGTTGGCTTTTTCTTTCCCCTTTCCCCTCTCAAGAGTGTTTGCAAGTGCATGACCGGCGCTGCATCATTCTGTTACCTGATCTGAGTGCACGGCTTAGCGACACATGGAGATCTGTCACTTAACACATAACAACAGACAGACAGTTCCTTAAGTTTTCTTTTCGTTCTCCCTCTCAAGACTGTTCGCAGCTACTTGAGTGACGCTGCATCATTCTGCTACCGGATCTGAGTACTTAACTTACTCACACAAGATCTATCACTCAATCTTCAGCAACCTTCAAATCGTTCCTCGAGTTTTCCTTTTCGCTTTCCCTCTCAGGACTGTTTCAGCAGCACAACTGCCACTGCATCATTCTATTAGCTCATCTGAGTGCCTGGCTCACTCCCACATGGAAATCTACAAGTGAGTTGGTTGAAATAAAAATGCATTTTGCACGATACCCTGAAAAGAATTATTGTGCACGAATATAACCCTAACGTTAGAACAAATCACATTACTGGCTCTAATCCTGCATCAAACACGCTCCTCTGGAATTGTAACCTAATGACACTGCAAAATCCCCCACAAAAAAAAGTTTTTCGTTTCTCTGCCAGCCGATCACATCATCAACAATATCGTGTTCCATTCCCCATGCAAAGGTTCAAAGTTCGAAGCATCAAGCACGTGTCTGTATTTTTAATGGTGTGTTGATCCTGGTGGATTAGTTTCAAACTCTTTATAATATATCTTTTATGCAGCATGCAGTCTCCTCTATGAAGAAACTAGTGACGTTAAAGAATGCAAGTTTTGTGCCAAGTTGAGAGGCGGCAGGCGAGCGAGGGTCCTGCTCCCTGCTGCCTCCCTCCTCTGCTCCCCGCGGTGAGGAAAGCAGGCGAATAAACCGATCACGTGCGCTCTGGAAACAAGTTGTGGGTTCATTAGTCACCTTATGATCTGTGGTTATTGGGCCAATCTCAGCGGCGGGGACTCGTGCGGCTCTCAGCTTCCACTCAAGACATTCCTGCATTGATGGATAACCCTTGAGGGGACTTGCCCAAAACATCCATGTGATAAATGGACCGAGGCCTTTCTCGTGGTCGCTGGAGAAGGGCGGAGGTAGTGCAAAGATCGATAGTTTTGTTTATAACTCGTACTTGAATTTTTCTTGGAGTGACGTGGTAAATTAGCAAGCTTTTCTTCCCTTTTTTTCTTTTCTCTACTGTTTTTGTGCTCTTATTCGACCTTCTCCCCGCATACAAGCCCCACGAGTTGGATGCAGCACAAGCAAACTCATCACTCACCTCGGGGACACGTGCATCGAAGTGACGTGCTCCCACTGGCCTGTACACACTCCCCCTTTGAGGACATGACGAGACTAGCAGAGGTGGTGCTACGACAAAACTAAAGGCTCGCATTTTCATAGTTTTACAAGAGTTTCTTGCTCTTTCGGATCTGTGTGCGCTCTTGTACTACAGCGCACTACAGAGGTACATGTGAGGGCGTACATTCCACGCCCTGTCGTTGATCTAAAAGCTGGTGCTGCGAAGATATGTAACTCCAGGCTCGCTATTTCACGATTTTGCACGAGCTCCTTGCTGTTTCGGATCTGTGTGTTCTTCTCCAATAGTATCAAGCCATCTTAACACATAACGTACTTCTTTTGTAATTATCTCGCGTACTAGAACTATAAAGGGAGAAAATATACTTATAACCAGCGTATCAGAATTAAAGGGAAGGTGAAACTCTCTCTAAAACTTTCTGTATCCTCAACTGTCCACGCACCGTCCTCGCCTTCCTCGCCTCCCTAACGCGCGAACTATCGTTGACCTAAAGCTGGTGCTGCAAAGACACACAAGTCAAGGCGCGCGCTTTCATGAATTTGCACGAGTCCCTTGCTGTCTCTGATCCGTGTGCTCTTCTCTCACACCGCATTACAGAGGTGAATGTGAGGGTTCATTCCAAGCGCTAACGTTAACCCAAAGCTGGATTTCTATTTGATTCTGTCTTCTTGATGCCTTACTGATCAAAATGCAAGAAAAGGAACGCACCGTGATTTATCCTCGCTTGTCTCTCGTGGTGCAAGGGAACCATTCAGCTTGTCCCTTCCCAGAAAAAGCCCAGTAATACCTCGAGTCATTAATCTAAACATAGACAAAACAAGACAAAAAAAAACGGATCCCAGAATACCTCTGATTAATATTCGTAATTTTCCCTTTCGTGATGCGGGGATTTAATTCACCGTGTTTTAGAGGGGAAGAAAAAGGATAAGAAAAAAAAAATAGGTAATGCCTGGAATTCTCAACTTTAATGATATGTTTTTAATAACTGGGTGAGCCTCGAAGTTTACCCACAAAAAAGGTGCCCTAATATAACCAGGCGGCGTTGGAACAAAACACGTATTAGCCCCGTAAAGTGTGCGTCCAACAGGTGACCCCAAACTTTCTTAACTTAACTCAGTGTTGGTCGTCGTTTCTAATGAACTTAGCTGAGATTACCAGAGAGAGAGAGAGAGAGAGAGAGAGAGAGAGAGAGAGAGAGAGAGAAATAGGTCAGGATTAGATAGTGAGAAAATCAAAGCCGTGTGTGTGTGTGTGTGTGTGTGTGTGTGTGTGTGTGTGTGTGTGTGTGTGTGTCTGACAGTTCAATATTACCTTGACACCACTCGTAATTGGTCTGTATTGTTCTGGTATTAATATACTTTTTATTCCCTTTTCTATTGTTGTTCCTTTTTTTTCCTTCACGTGTATCATCGCGTTACAAACTTCACTATTTTTCCCTTTGTACCTCACACTAACATATCCTCGAGTTCACTACTAACTGACCAGCACTCTTGACTATTTTCCTCCTAGTCATAACATTTTCTTCCATCACTCTATCATTTTATCAACATTTTATCTTCTGTCACTCTCCATCACCCGGGACAAGCAGCACACGAGGACACGTCAAATGGATACAGTTACAGCGTCACACTGAAGAAGTAGAATAGATAGAAAGAATTTGTCACACGCCAGGACACGAACGAAGAGAGAAGTGCATCAAGACACGAGACTAAAATACCCAACCTTTCAGAACGCAGTGTAATTATTCCTTCAGGAGCGGCAAATTAAGCAGGGTTTTCCTATATAATTGTTGTTCATTTAGCCGGACTAATTAACACGTACATAATATAAGAAAACACGACTGTAGATGAGAGGATTAAGTGTACGAGAGTGACTGTGACTGTGAGCTGCGTGTACCGATAAAAACATGTCAAGTAATAAGTAGATTTTAATTTTAAGTGGCACAGTAGCAAGGTCACATGGAAGGTGTGTGCTGGTGAAGGAAGCAACACTTAGTACAGTGCATATGAGAAATGAGTGTACCGGGATGACTGAGTAGGAATATAAATGTGTTAGGCAATTAGTAGAGATTTATTGAAGGTGTCGCAATAGTAGAGTCACATAAAAGGAATATACTCAAACTAAAGCAACATTCACTACACTATATACGAGTAACAGGTGTACCGAGATGGATGAACGATGCGTATAGGAAATGAAAATATGTAGAGCGTTGAGAAGGGAACTACAGATTGAATCAAAATGTTGCAATATTAAGGTCATATAGAAGGCGAGCATTCATGAACGAGCCAGCATTCACCGCATATGAGAACTGGGTGCACCGAGATGACTGAAAGCTGAGCGTAGAAATTAAAAAAATGTTGGACAATGGGTAGGAAATGATTGAATAAAGGTGCCAAAATTGAAGGCCAAATAGGAGTGCACTCATGAACAAACCAGCACTCACCGCACACTGTATACGAGTACTGGAGCACCGAGATGACGGAACGCTGCGAGTAGGAAATAAAAAAAATTAAAAAAAAATGCGTCGACCAATTAACACTGAACCCAAAACAAATATTCCATTGTCACATCCGATAGAGGAGAGTGACACGGTTTGCATACAGAAATACTACGCAGACAGCACCACTCAACGAGGACTCAGAGAAATGCTGGTAAAAATGCGTGCTATTTTGCTCCCCCTGAGGCACAACCCGAAAAGAATTCCAATATCAAAGAGTGCCAATATCCCAGCGGACGTGACTTAATATTCCCGCTTCGTGAAAAAGACCAAGAACTCGCGGAAAAATAAGCAAAGGAATGAATGATGGTAGTAGGGACGAGAGCTTCCAGGTAAAGCCAGCAAACACCAGGGTATATTAATCACGTTATCTGTTCGGACGGACGAAGGTGTGATGGGGAGGGAGGAGTCAGGGAGAGAGAGAGAGATTATAAAAGCAACACATTTACAGCATCTGACAGGTAAAAGAAATAGTCTGCAAATGAATTCCTACTTTACCTGGAGGGGCTGACGAAGGTGTAAGGGGGCGGGGGAAGTCAGAGGGGGAAGAATTATGAACGCCACACGATAAACAAAAGCTGTGAGGTAAAAAGAGTGATTTCCTGAGAGAATACTAATGAGTTCCTGCGATACGCAGACTAGACTAAGCAGGTGTGATGGGAAGAAAGAAATCAAAGAAATTATAAAAAAAAAAAAACTACAAGATAAAAATAACGGATGGATAAAAATTATACTACTGTGATAATGAATCTCTGTTTACCTTGATTGGACAAAGCAGGTGTGAGTGGAAGAAAGAAAACAAAGAGGGAACAATTATGAAAGCTACACTACACGGTAAACAATAAAAGAGTGGTTGAAGAGAATGATCTACTAACTGACTCCTGTGTCACATAGAGAAACGAATGAAATAGGTGTGAAATTAGGAAACAGGTACAACTTCCACAGGTGAGAGGGTAAAACAAAGACAAAAAGACAATACAATCCACACCATGATCACAAATACACAGGTAAAGGACAATAATCAACTAATGATCTACCTTACCAAGAGGAATGAACAAAACAAGTGTGAAGCAGAAGGAACTGGAAGATTAGCAATTAGAAATAAGAAGACAGTTTAGATGGTAAGAACAGGTATCAAGGACAAAAAGGTAATATTTAAACTACCCCAGTAAACCAACATAAGGAGGAGTAATTAAATCCATTGACTGTTTGCCGGTCGACACTTATATGAGACACAAAATAAATAAATAACCAACCGAAAAATCACAATAATCTACGGATATTTCACTAGTAGGACTCCGGCTGCATCCGTCACTACAAACAATAACATATGGACTGGCCGAAAACTTTATATTCTCTCTGTATTTTTGTTTCTCTAATATGCTGTATGTTCCCTATCCGTCCTACCCTTCTTTGTATCACTCTCCCCACTCTTTATGTAATCTAACTTTATTTGACCCATTCACTGCGATACAAAACAGTTAACAGCACCAGAAGTAACGTATGAAATCCTTATAAGCATCTACAAAAAGGAAGGTGATTGAAAAGAATAGATTTTGCCATTTTCACCAAGTTTAAAGATTGGAGGTGGCTGTAGAACAAGTAAAGATGTCTCAGAATGATTAGTAATTAAGGAAAAATGTACCAACTAGCAATCTAAGGGTTAACACACCTGATCTGCTAAACTGGGTCAGACAACACTTGATCATGGAGCGGGGCACGGCAGTTAAGAGTGCATGCTGGGTAGTTATCCGAGGAGCGCATGCGGAGTGACAAGATGGGAAGATGAGAGCAATGAAGCACCATCAGCCGCCTCACGCAGGACTGTCAGCGTCAAGACCTTCCACGCCTGCACCTAATGGATATACTCCGCAGAAACCATTGCATCTGACGGCTAAGAGGAGTCTGGACAGAGTGGGGATTTATGTGAAGGGAGGGACATCAGTGAGCGCCGCAGCATCCCCGTGAGTCATTTCCACCCGCCTTCTCTTGCTCTTTCTCTTCCTGCTCCTCCTCCTCCAGGCGGGTCTCGGCTCAGTGCCAGCGCCATGGAGCCATAAAATTAACTTTCTCCAGGAAATTAGTACCTCGCCCAGAACGCAATCAAGGTGCGAGAAAATTGAGGAAAAACTTTAAATACGAAGAAACACGTGAAGGAAAACTGGATGTGGAAATTAATAGGTAGTCATCTCAAATACAATCAAGATGTGTGTAGTAAAAAGGTAAAGTAAAAACCATTGCTAAATATGAAAACCAGATAAGGGAAAAAAAGGAATGAAAGACCAGACGAATGAAAACTAAAGAATTAAAATGTAACGTGGGGATTTACCGGTACATATTTCAGCCAAGATCTAATTAAGGTGTGCACGGAAAGAAGGTGGAATTAAAATATTTCTTGACGTGAATACTAGGTGAGGGGAAACTAAGAATGAAACTACGCTGCAAAAAAGATCCCAGGGAGACGCAGACACAAAATCGATCTTCTCCTACACGTCTAAATTACCCAAGAACTAATCAAGCTGTAAGTGTTAAGGGGAACTAAAAAGAACAACGTGAAAAACGGCTGTGTGAAAACGAGGAGTGAAATTTGAACCACAAAATCAACTCTTTAACACTGAAATCATTACCTCACTAATGATCTAATTAAGTTAAGCACGCTAGAAGGTGAACTCAAACAACTCCAGATAAAATTAATGTTAAGAATCAAAAATGGTAATGAAAGAAGAGAGTGCCAGAATAATATAGCAACAAAATCCATTCTTCTTCATCCAACATTTAAAAAGATAAGAAAATAAACTAAATGAATAACAAATATATGAAGTCTAAGAATCAAAAGTGAGAGTGAAAGAGACAAGACACAAAAACCAAACACCTACAAAATTTACTTATTGACACTATAACGTCACCAGATATTCAATCAAGATGTGCACCGTTAAAAAAAAAAAAAAAAAGATAAACTACAAGCGTTACCAGATAAATGCAAGCAAAAATTCAGTGCCAGCGAAAGAACAGGTCACAAAACAACACAAATGAAGCAAACCAGCCCGCGCACAACACCCTGAAACCAAGACCGTAATGAATGAAAAACTAAAAATCAGTGTGCAGGTAAGAAAAAAAAAAAAAAAACACGGAACAAGGTAAAAATTCAACACACAACACCTGAACATAAAACAATAATGAATGAAAACCAAGAACCACTCGATTAGAAAAGACGAGAAGACGCAAATAACACGTGAATGAGAACTACGAATCAATGACGGTGAAAGACGAACAAAAAGACAAAACCGCACAGGGAGAGGACGCAGGCAAGCACTCTTCACCTCTCCTCGCGTCCAGGGAAATAACTTGGCTGGAGCGCACTTCTTGAGAGTCCCGGGGGTAGTGGATCACGGCGCCTGGTGGAGGGTCCTTTGCGATCAATGGTCTGGTGCCTCAAGCCTTGTCTTCGCCTCTTTTTCGCCTCACAACTCTCGCAGGACCTTAATGGATCCCTCACCCACCACGCGACACGAGACTCCTACGCGAGGCTCAGTTTCGTGGTAATTTGTGAGTCTTCTTGGTATTTTCTTTAGTTTGTGTTGAGTTGTACAGGTTGTGATTCCTTGTGCTGGGTGTTATTTTTGGTGTGTGCGGTTCCAAGAGTTTCACAGTTGTGGTAATTCATGGCTGGTTGTTTCTCATTGTTGGTGTAATTCCGGGTGCGTTGCGTCGGATACGTTGTGACTATGTAGCGTGTTGGTTGTGTTTCTCATAAAAAAAAAAAACTGTTCATAAAGGCTACAGATAATTAAACAGGTTCTCATAGATATTTTTCTTTTTTACGGTGCAGAAAACCTGTTAAACTATCACTAAAACCGTAAATACAGCTTTGAAAACTCCAGTAACTTTCTTCCACTAGAATCTGTTACTTGTGGTCGAGATGGGACAACGAAACGACTCAAAATAAGGTTCGTGTATGTGTGTGTGTGTGTGTGTGTGTGTGTGTGTGTGTGTGTGTCGGTTAAATAAAACGTATTGGAAAACGGCCGATTGTCTCTAAAATACAAGAATAAAGTTATACATGCCGGTATTCCAAATAGAGTAAAGTTGTGAGCATTGCCTTCCCTTCTCTCTCCTTTCATTTCCTTCCCTTTCATTCCCTTCCCTTCCCTTCCCTGCCCTTCCCTTTCCTCCCCTTCTCCCGTCTCTCCCAGCCCCTACACCGTTCGTTCCGCCATCCTACAACCATCACTCATCCCATCTTGGTTTCACTTCACCCCATCACTCCTATTGTTACATAGCTAACCTAACCTATCCTAACCTAACCAAACCTAACTTAACATAACCTAACCTAACTTAACCCAACCTAACCAAACCTAACTTAACCTAACCTAACCTAACCTAACTTAACCAAACCTAACTTAACTTAATATAACATATCCTAACCTAACCTAACCAAATTTAACTTAACCTAACATAACTTAACCTAACCTAACCAAACCTAACTTAACCTAACCTAACCTAACCAAACTTAACCTAACCTAACCTAACTTAACCTAACCTAACCAGACCAAACCTAACCTAACCTAACCTAACCTAACCTAACCAAACCAAACCTAACCTAACCTAACCTAACCAAACCTAACCTAACCAAACCTAACCTAACCAAACCTAACCTAACCGAACCTAACCAAACCTAACCAAACCTAACGTAACCTAACCTAACATATCCTGACTTAACTTAACCTAACATCACCAAACACACGTACAGACAAAGAGCGCCGTGCAATACAATGATCACAATAAGAAAGCCGAGTAGCGACCTCATCTCCCTCTCCCTCTCTCTCCCTCCCTCTCCCTCTCTCTTCAGGCCATTCCCTGCAGCCGGGCGGAAGGAAAGTAAATTGTGCGGCAGTTTTTAATCCCTTTTTTTTTTCCTCCGTGCTAGTGAGGCAATATTGTAAAAGAGACACCGCCGTGCTTTTATTGGTTCCCACGGTGTTAATTGGACCCTCCCGCACCCTCGTGTAGTCTACCCTTTTTGTACCTTCCCTTTTTACATATGGCCTTGATTTAAAAATTACCGTGTGTGTGAGTGTGTGTGTGTGTGTGTGGCTGGGTGCTTTTTTAATGGGAGTACAAAGAGAGGGCGGGAGCTGCGGGTACAAGGTCTCTATTGGCGAGTATTGGCAGATATTGGGGCGGGCACTGCTGCAGGAGGGAATGCTAGTGTTGGCCAATTAGTAGTGGGCTTAAGTTTATCATAGGAGGTGTAAAGGTTCTATAGTGAATTTTCGCTTTTTTTAACTGCGAGCTACACAAGTTTTTTTTTTTTTTTTTTTTCCCCCACTTTAACACTTACAACGAACATACACACAAACACAAGAAATAACGTGACACTATCGAATTTCCGCTTTCCTAATTACAAGCTAAGCCACGTCTCACTCATTCCAGTCCAAACATACGACCAGATCACACGCATACAGTAAGCAACATCAAGCAATACGAAGCGACGTTACTGAATCTCAACCTTTATAATACAATCTACGCGTCTCACTCATTTCAGTCAAACACGAGCCCAGTACACACACATATATACAAGAAGTAACAAAGAGTACACCACTGAATTTCGGCTTTTCTAATTACAATCTACGCAAATCTCACTCATTACCACTTGGACATCTGCAACGAACACACACACAAGCATAAGAAACATCGGGTGAAGCACAACGACGCTACTGAATTTCAGCTCAAAAAATCCAATGAATCAGATTACCCTTTTTTTCCAGAGCGTGGCAGCGTTTCCCTCCAAAAGCGATTACTGCCCTACATAGCCTCGAACATTGAATTTCCCTCTTTTATCCAATCTGTCCCAATTATCTACAGTTGTGACGCTCAAGCCTCTGTATTTACCTCCGACGCGGTGCTCCTCTGACTCCCCAGCGCCACGATAAACATGACAGGACGTTAATTCGCCAGAGAGAAAAAAAAAAGGCTCTATGTTTGAGCTACTTCATGAGTTACGCAGCGGTTAAACAGTCACGTAGCCAGGGTTTTAACGGTGCGGTGCTATTTAAGGGCATAAAGCTGTAATGGTCGCGTTTCTATACTGCACGATCTTTTTTGCGGTCCTAATTATCAGTTTGCGATAATTTAAGAACGTAAGGACATAAGGGAAGATGCACGAAGCCATCAGACCTATTCCTACCTATCATCTTCATTCATAAATTTGTCTGATCTTCTTTTAAAATCCCCCTACTATTTCTTGTGGTTTTTGGTCATTGTTTTTATGTCTATATTCTTCATCCCTTCATTTCTTCCCTTCTATCTTTCTTTCATTCTTCGATTATTGTTGTTGCATATTCCTCCTCCTTTCGTGTTTCGCCTCCTGCTGGTGTTCCTTGGGTTACATGATGAAGTGAACGAACCGTGGCAGGAGGAGCGGCAGTGGCTGAAGAGTTAAGCAAGAGACAGCAGCCCGCGTGTTGAAATACTAAACATTCTCATAAAAAAAAATTGCCTCAAATAACTAAAAAAAAAATTACGTCAGGTTTTCAAGGATCTTTTTTCCCTTTCCCGGTGCATAAACCCTGTTAAACTACCACTAGAATCATAAAAAACCACCCTGAAAACCCTCAATAACTTCCTTCCGCTAGAATATGTTACAAGTGGCCGAGATAGGACACCGAAACGACTCAAAATACGGTCCTTGGGCTTCCTCGCGTCACATAAACTCATGCAAAGGAAGACAAGAGGCAAGTAAGCACGCCACTTTCCACCCTCAAGACTCTTGGGAAACACCTGAGTTACCAGGACGGGACTTGCATTCATGGCTTTAAGATATGTTAGGGCGACTCTATCTCTTGGTTCAGACTGAGATGGCCGCGACAGAGAGACCCTCCATTATATATGAACCCGTTATTCTGAAACGCTTTCCTCTTTCACCATGGTTGTTTTCAAAAGCCACGAAAATGATTAGCCTGGTTTTCAAGAGCATTTTCCCGTAAAAAATGTATAAATCTCATTAATCTGTCGCTAGAACCATAAAAAAAACACCCTTAATTAAAAACCCGTGTCACGTCAGCTAGAATCCTTTGAAATTAGTGGATGTGCAGCGCAGAGGTGCTTCAGAATACGACGCATAGACTGACCAAGCGCTACGGGGAGTTAGGACATAAGGAGACCAGCTTGGAACGAACACAGGAAGCGCTAAGGGTTATGCGGCGCGGCAGGACGAGTGGCAGTGGCATTATGGGCGTCATGAAGGCCAGGTAAAAAGGAGAGTACGAGGCGAGGTGACCTGCCATGGTTTTATGTGCAGGTGTGGGTCGAGGTGGCCACATTAATGCAGGGAGAGGTGTGGGGGTAACGGATCTAGATGGAGAGAAAGATAGGTGGGTGGATAGGTAAGTAGGTGGGTGCATGAGTGGGTGGGTGGGTGGATGAATGGATGTATGGATGGATGAATAAGTAGATAGGCAGAGAGATAGATAAATACAAAAAAAAAAAAAAACAGAGAAAGAGAGGAAAAGAGACAGACAGATATTCAAATAGAAACAAAACACAGACAAAACAGAGAGAGAGAGAGAGAGAGAGAGAGAGAGAGAGAGAGAGAGAGAGAGAGAGAGAGAGAGAGAGAGAGAAAGCAGTCAATGGAAACAGGCAAAATAAACACGCAGCTTTATATAAACCAACACCCACAAACACACACGAACTAAAAGCACCCTCAGATAAAACACACACACACATTCACTCACTCGCTCGCATTACCGCAGACAACCCGGTACAAATGAGCTCCAGAGAGACGAAACTTGAGGTAATCCCACCTGGTCAGCTCTCATTAGCAGATACTGACGAATGCAAAGTGATGAGTTAGAGGCGGAATTCTGGGTCAGGAAAGAGCGAGAGAACGTGCGTGAATATCCTGGAACATCGGAAGGAAGGTGAAGGTCATACCAGGTAGCGGGAGGGTTGCAGGTGAAAGCAGGTCAGTAGGGCAGTTCTCCAAGCTCACCACTAGCAGAAGTTTCCCTAGAATTTCAAGCAGTGGAGTGGGAAATTATGCAATATTCTCTTCCCTCCAAACTACCCAAGAGGAGGAAGGGAAAAGAGAGATATATAGAGGAAAAAAACTGAAAAAAAAAATATCAGCCATAACGTTTTCTTTTTTTTTCAGGACAGTGATGAGGAGAAAAGGGAAGAAAACAGAATTATGTTAAGCCAAGCTGCCTTAATCCCCCACAGAATCCTGGGAGACGAAGCAACATTTAATTTAACCAAACTACCCCAAGAGAAGAAAGAGAAAGGGACCCGGTTACCAAAAAAAAAAAAAAACACACACACAAGAAAAACAAAACAAACCACAGTCATTACAATTTTTCCAGACGCTGATGAGAGAAAGGGGGAAAACCAGAATTATGCTATGCCACGCTGTCTACACTTCCACCACCACCGCCACCACCCACCAGTGTCCCTTTAGCTCAGCCGTGGCCGCGAGGGTGAGAGTCCGTCTGGGGCTTTATTGCGGAGGTTCAGTGCGGCGTAACCAAGCCCGTAAAGCCAGGACGAGGTGCTGCTCCCATGCCCCTCTCATGTACCTCTCTCCACGTCGGCCACGCTCACAGGGCCTCGCGGTAATGAACTGCTGGCGGCCACTCTCCCTAACCCACTGGGACTCAACCCTACCTTCGAATTACCTTTTGCTAAATCGAAACGAGAATCCTGCTGAGCCTTCGTGATGTGTGTGTGTGTGTGTGTGTGTGTGTGTGTGGTTTAGAGTGTTCATTTTAGAGTTCAAATTAGTTTAAATTCAATTGCTTGTTTTGGTAATCTTAATCAAGCCCAGTATTTGTATTTCAATCGATACGCTTTCTAAATTCTATATATTGTGGTTAATAGTATAGTGGAACTGTGGTCAATAAACTACTACTACTACTGCCACTAATACTACTACCACTATTACTACTACTACTGCGTGTGTGTGTGTGTGTGTGTGTGTGTGTGTGTGTGTCGCTCTACGCGTCTAAACCAGCACAAGTTTATAATGCACCTTGAGCCAAACCCGCCGCAACAAATTTTCCTCGCATACACGCGGGAAAAACACAATTCGCCGGGCTATTCAGGTCCCTCAAGGCGCCGCGCTGAGTTCTATTGACAAGTTGAGGAGCGGCAAGCAGAGAGACCATCGACAACACACAGACACACACGGCAACCTATCAACACCTTCCTGGGAAACCGCTTGCACACACACACACACACACACACACACACACACCAGCTATCTTGATCCGTTCATTAAGGTCTCTCTGGTTCGTTTTACAGCAGCTTATTGCTATACTGTGAGATCCTGGCGGGAATTCATGAAATACACTACACACTGAGTAAATCATATACTTGTCTTCTTACATATAAGAGACATTTGGGTCAAGGGCAACAGAAACTCGAAAAATAGCCGACTGAAAATCCCTTAGAGAAATAGTTTGAAATTAAATCCAGGATAGTGAAGTGTCTAGTCATAGGAAGGTTACAAGAACATGCTAAACAGACAAACACAGACTTTTATATTACGATGCCTGGCCGACATGGTGAAAATAATCCCTTAAGAATCTTTTAGAGAAAGTCTAAAATGAAATCCGATATAGTGAAGCATCTAGTCATTGCAAGGTTACAAAAAACAAGCTAAGAACGTAATTAGAAGATTAAAAGCAGATATTTATATTATGATACCTAACCGACATGGAAAAACAGTCCTTAGTGAAGCAGTCTGAAAATAAATCCGAAACAGCGAGGTGTCCATTCAGATGTAGGTCACAAAAAACAAGCTAATAATGTAGTTGAAAGCAGGTAGTTATATTACGATACCTGACCGACGTGGAAAGCTTAAGGCAACGGGTTAAAAAGACATTCAACTCAGTGTGGCATTATTCTGAGCTGCTTGATTGATATGTAATGTTATGGGAGCATTGGAGGAGTGGTGTGCATTTCCCTCACTGATATGTTTCCTAATGGCATTCCCTTCCTCTCCTCCTCTTCGCATCGCCCTGTCACTAAAAGGTAAAAATGGATATTCCTTTTTTTTGTTTTGTTTTGTTTCAGGGTCTTACATTACCGTATATTTTGGGGACTGGTGGGTAGAGGTATGTCTGTGTGTTTGTGTGCTTGTTTGACTGACTGACTGACTGACTGACTGTCTCTCTCTCTCTCTCTCTCTCTCTCTCTCTCTCTCTCTCTCTCTCTCTCTCTCTCTCTCTCTCTCTCTCTCTCTCTCTCTCTCTCTCTCTCTCTCTCTCTCTACTATCTACCTATCTATTTATCCATCTATCTCTCTATCTCCTTTCCCCTTTGCCTATCTATCTATCTATCTATCCATCCATCCATCCATCCATCCATCCATCCAACCATTAACGTATCTCAAACAAAACAAAAAGAAAAAAAGAAAACGACAGAACACCAATGAAAACAAAAGAAAAACAAAAAAAGAAGACCAAAATTGACAAAGCAAGCAAAATACCAACAAATAAATAAACTCACGTATTCAGAAAAGCACCAGACAGCAGAAAAAAAAAAATCATACTCATCCATTCCTTTCCCTTCAGTTATTTCCAAGGCTCGACTTCACGTGTACAGTGGAGAGAGGGAGAGAGAGAGAGAGAGAGAGAGAGAGAGAGAGAGAGAGAGAGAGAGAGAGAGAGAGAGAGAGAGAGAGAGAGAGAGAGAGAAAGGGAGGGGAAGACTTTCCATACTAAGAGCGCTGGCCGTCACTGCTTTCCGTGTAATGACATTCACGAGTCTTCTAAGCGCTGGTTATGCTGTGAGTATTATTAGAGCGTTGTTCTCATTACAAGCCGGGCGAAGAATTAAAATGTACAGTGAGAGAGTGGGAAGGTGGGATGGAGGGAGGGAGGGAGAGGGAGGGATGGAGAGAGAGAGAGAGAGAGAGAGAGAGAGAGAGAGAGAGAGGTTTTTAGAAATGTAGCTCTCTCTCTCTCTCTCTCTCTCTCTCTCTCTCTCTCTCTCTCTCTCTCTCTCTCTCTCTCTCTCTCTCTCTCTCTCTCTCTCTCTCTGGCATTATTGCATTGCTATGTAAGGAAATAAAGATAACAGAAACGACAATAAAAACAGCTGAAACTAGAACGAAATTATAATTGTAATTGTTGTTGTTTTTGTTGCTGTTGTTGTTGTTGTTATTATGATTACTATTGTTTTTAATATCATCAACATCACTATTTTCCATTATCTCATTTGTACCATTATCATTACAGCTCTCAGCACACTAACAGTTATTATTATTATTATTATTATTATTATTATTATTATTATCATTACTATCATTATCACCATCCCCACCATTACTGTTATCTCGTCCCTGCTTTTAACATTACAAGCACTAGGCACACACTGACGGTGCCAACTCGACCCCTGAAGCAGAATCATCATCTCTTACTGGAAGCCGTTGACTAGACTAGTGAACCTTGCGTGGGGCGGAGGCGGCGAGTGGCCACTTGGAAGCTGGGCGGCGGGTGCAGTGGGACGGCGGAGACTGACTCGACTATGGCATGGAACTTGTTAACTGGGACGTGGCGGGGCAGTTTGGCACGAAATTGGATGCGTTTGAATTGCGAGTTGAAGTAAATGGAAAGGAGAGACGATGTGCGTGGAAGGTACGTACGCTTCCACGCCACGAGGCAAATCTGCGGCCGGCGGCGTGTATCGCGGGGCTCAGAGCTGCTCCTCCTCTCCCACTGATGACTCCCAGCACTTGCATTTATCAAAGGGAAGTGTAGTGCGGCCACTGTCAGCAGCCAGAAGCAAGGCCGCGTGCCGGTATTAAAAGGGGCGCTTGGGATCCCGGCCGCCTGATTTCCCTCGACAGTGCTATCGACTATCTCCCACTAGGCTGCCACAGGGGCTTCCTCTGAAAGATCTGTGCACGCTGAATAGCTTCCTCAGTTCTCTGCTTTGTTCGTTCTTTTACTGTAATTTCTTGGGGTGGAAATATGTAAAGGTGGGAAGCGTGGCAAAAATAGAGCCTGAGCCGCATTTGTGAGTATCTCCCGCAGCATCACTGTTCACTCCAGGCTGTCAACGAGAGGCAGCGAAGCGAGATCAGCCAGCGATGCATCCCAAACTGATTCATAAGAGAGCTGCGTCTCACCGTCATGAATAAAAGATCATGGCTGAAAGACATTCGCGCGAGATACAGAGGCGATGAATAATACTTGAGTAAACTTGAAATTCCCGAAGAGATTTAGGTAAAGGGAGAAACTTTACAATAGCATCAGATTCCTTTCACGGCGGTCAGGATTCATGAAGTAAAGGTTCTGTGCTTCTTGCTAGTCCAGACCACCGCGACCCTCCATCAACAGACACCAGCACTGCACCATTGTATCAAGGGCGACGTATCTCAGTGGCCGTGACGTGAATAGGTGACAGGAATCCACTTTCTCTCCTCTCACCGAGTTCTTCAGCGTTCCTCCTCCACCTCCCAAGACTGGCCGCCCGCCGTGATTCCGCGTGGACAGAGTGACACGTCCCCTCAATCTCCACGCCTCGGGTTTCGCCTCAGGACTGCCAATGAACATAAGGGCACCGATTCTTTTCCTCCTTTTTCAGACCGTCGCGCTACTGGCAACCCGTCTCTCTTAAGTCTTCATAACCTATTCGTCTCTCACTTGGGACACTAAATCTTCATCCACATCCTAACATTGAGACCACTCCATACTTCTCCCTCACATCCTGACTCCACACCGCATCCTCTCCCTCATTAATACTAAACCATGTACTTTCTCTCATACTCTGGCGTCAAAAAAGTACTTCTCCCTTACACTCTGAAGGTAGAAAGTGCTCCCTGATGCATCCTCACACCCTGAATCCATACCATACTCCCTTTTTCATCCTCATATCCTGACGCAACTCAAAAATCTCCCTCTCCCTGACGCCAAAATCATTACACACACACACACACACACACACACACACACACCACAACCATCCAACGAGGAGTATAAAAAGGAAAACACAACCATCCTTCCATTCCTCCACACTCAATCATCTTCCTTCTCTCACACATACAAACTACAACCACCCAGTGTGAGAGGGGAGCCACAACCTTTCATCCCTCTGCACAGTCATATCGTACACAGGAACCTTCCACATTCCTTTACTGCCTGTCCTCACTCACTTCCGCCTCACCACCAGATTCGCACAGCACCAAAACACCAAATACCTGAATAACACCGCTTTGCATGACGTTGGTTTCTCAACACGAAGTTTCCTTAGAAGTGAAACCTCAATTTGGCAGCCTTGGAAGCGGCGTGACCTCGACAGTCGGGATGTGTGTTGTGCCAGGGAGTAACACAAAATACTTCAAGTACTTAAGACTTCTTTAACCTGCCCCGGGAACCTTTTAATGGGGCCACGTAAGGCTGGGAGTTTGTGGCTTGCTATTTTGTCGGATGTAACCCTCACACTATTTTGCCGAGTGTCGTAACCAACTAACACGGGTGAATTGCTTCGCGGGGAGTATGTGTTGGGGACGAAGTGACTCCCGTAACTCAAATGTGACACTCGTGGCGGCTTGGCTCTCCACTCCCCGGCAAACATGAGAGAATACAATACTGCCTCGACCTGAGTTTCAACACCACCTCTTCCCGTCCATTATGCTTCGTCTCATTCAGCGGTGAGCACACGAGTTGATACTAGAACACCTGCAAGCTATCAAGGCTTTTAGTATTGAAGTTATACTGAAAGTTCTCCATTCACGGACAGAATAGCGACCTGTAACTAAGTGCGCGCATAAAGCAGGTGACCGGAGGTGGTGGAGGGGATTGAAGCAGGCCGGGAGTGCGCTATTGTTAAAGTGCAGGCTGGGAAATGAAGTGAAGTGCTCCCGCAGCGATACATTACACCTGGCAAGGGAAGAAGAAGAAAACGTGAGCCATTATATCCCACAGCACTTAGGTCCGCTGTATTACCTGAAGGAGGCTCACGAGGGGGAGGAGGCGTCACTCCCTGCAGGGCGACTGATGACCCTCGTTATTCATGCATGAAGAATCGCTGTCCTTAAAGAAGTAACACCTTCATTAGCGCTGATCCCCAACTCTTGGCAGGCGGGCAGGAGGCGCTGAAGAAGCCACCACTGAAGGCCCTGCCCATATTCTGAAGCGCTTTGCTCTCACACCTCGATTACTTTCAAAGGCCACAGAGACAATTATCCAGGTTTTCAAGTGTGTTTTTCTCCCAATAATGTAGAAAAAAATTAGCCAGGTTTTCAAGAGTGTTTTTCTGCCAATAATGTAGAAAAAATTAGCCAAGTTTTCAAGTGTTTTTTTTTTTTTCTGTTAATAATGTAGAAACAAATAGCCAGGTTTTCAAGAGTGGTTTTTTCTGTTAATAATGTAGAAATCTTGTTAATCTGTCACTAGAAACATGAAAACAACCTAAAACCATGTGCAACTAGAGCCTTTTGAATGTAGTGGAGGTGCGGCGCAAGTGTTGAAGAATAAGGCACAGTAGCTACCTTCACCACCACCGCCATCACCACCACCAGGTCTCCGCGGCTGGACCTCCATTAACACCGACCTGCCTGGTGCAATAAAGTATCATTATTGCACTTATTTACACCCGAGGGAGCGCAGTGTTCGGTCAAGGGGGTGTTGTGATATAAAAGTTACCGACACACTGCCGCCCACACCCCGCCCACCGCCATCGACAAGCGCGAGGCAGTGTAAAGGGTAAACCGCTGCCTGCACACCACGCATACCACAGCGAGGGGGAAGCTATTAAACATTACCACTCCCTGTAACACTCTGCATTAAACTGGCAGCGTTTTATGCAAGCACTTCCATTCCCAGCAACATGACACGATTACTAGACTACGCCTCCATCACGGTGCGTTTTGCTCTGCCGCAGTACAGATTTGCATATCATAACCGCGTGTTTTTTGTTTGTACTTCGTAGGTTTACTTATTTGCGTGTTTGTATGAAAAAGAGTCAGTGTTTCTAAAAATTAAGGTTATATGCGATGGCTTCAAATGGCTCGCCTTGTTCCACGACGAGAGGAAGCAAGACAAATAAAATCGTGTGCTCATAAATTTATATCCGGTAACTTATGGAGAAGCGGGACACGGTAAATGAGACAGGCTATCGCGTCTCTCTCTCTCTCTCTCTCTCTCTCTCTCTCTCTCTCTCTCTCTCTCTCTCTCTGACAAGCCGAGTGACACGAAGCTTCCTTAATTTCGGGATCAGGGTGAAAAAAGTGGATGTAATATATCTCTACATGCAAGAGGCAATTACCAAGGTAATGTCCCGGGGCAGAGGGAAGGGTCTCTGTCACGGGTGTAATAATAATTCAGCAGGAATGTGTAGCCACCCCAGCGACATCCACTTTACTTGGAACAAAAAGCCAGGAGCAATTCGCCACTTCCCCTCGTGTGGGTCAGGCGCTGCTTGCAAGGTTATGAGATGAGATGAGATACGAGATCCCCAAGGCAGAGAAAACTACATGAGAAAATACATTAATAGGTAAAAGAAAAGACAAGATGTGCTTTTCCTAGTGTCAGACCTTGCCTTTGTACTTATTATAGTTTTTTTTTTATATAAATGTAAATTATCTAAGGGTTACGTAAATACATCAAATCAAATCAAATCAAATCCATCGCTATTTATGATCCATGGAACATTGTAAGAATAAGATTAAGAGACGAGATGAGATGATACGAGATGCCCAAAAGGAGTGAAAATTTGATATGATACATGAATAGTTACAAGAGACAAAGTACTTTCTCCACCGCCGATCTAACGCTAATTTCGACACACGGGGCATGAGGAGATAAGGAAAGATACGGAGATACGGAAAGACATGATACGAGATGCCCAACTGGGAGAAAACAACATGAATGAAGAAAATATATGAACAGGTGGAAAAAGGCAATAAGTACTTTCCTTAGTGTCTATCAAACGCTTCTAATGACGCAGCCGACAGAAAAATAGTGTTATGATGATATGACATGCTGTGAGATGACCAACGGAGGGAAAACCAGACATACAGTAGTACGTGAATAGGTGAAAAAGACAAAAAGTACTTTCCCTCGTGTGGGTCAGACGCTGCTTACGACCCGCGGGACATAAAAAAAGCAAGGTTATGATATGGTACCAGATGTCCAGAGTGAATAAAACAATAAAATATATGAATAATAAAAGAAAAAGAAAAACAATTACTTTCCCGAGTGTAGGATCAACGCTGCTTATGATCCACGCGACATAATGTGAAGATTATAATACAAGATGCCCGGAGCAGAGAAAGCGTGATAAAATACATGCATAATAGTGGAAAAAAAAATGGCTAGAAGCATTCACGTGTACACAATAGTGATGATGAAATACATGATACAATATGAAAGTTATAATGCGCTGTCCACAACGGAGAAACACGTAACAAAACACATTAATGAATAAATAAAGAAACCAGGAGCTCTCGCACACTTAATCCAACAAACACAATTCTGAATATCATGTAAAGAGGAATCAGAGAGAAATTCCTTACAATCTTATGAGAGATCCAAGAGAAATTAGTTATCATAAATAGTTTTAGTTCCAATGGTGATGTCATGCCAGCAGGATTACGAAACAATTATAAATATCATCAGAAGAAGAATCAGAGAAGGAAATTCATTACGTTCCTATGAGAGATTAAAGAGAAATTAATTACCAGATAGAGTTGCCAGCAGAATTACGAAACGCAATTCTGGAGGTCATAAGAATAGGAATCAGACAGGAATTTCTTGTGTTCCGATGAGAAATCCAAGAGAAATTAATTACCGCATATAGTTTTGGTTCCAATAGTGATGTCTTGCCGATAGAATTACTGATGGGGCGAGTTCCAGTGGAGTGGGGACGGGTATACAAGACAGTGCCGCCAGCCTTGGTGAGTGTGAGCAGCGAGGGGGACAGACAGACTGGCAGCTTATGTTTAAGTCATGAGGAGAAGCAGAGGGTGGAGGGGTGGAAAGGTGGAAGGGTGGGAGGGTGGAAGGGTGGAGAGGTGGAAGGGTAAAGGGGTGGAAGGATGGATGGGTGGAAGGGTGGCAGGATGGAGGCCTTGGTGTGTGTGTGTGTGTGTGTGTGTGTGTGTGTGTGTGTGTGTGTGTGTGTGTGTGTGTGTGTGTGTGTGTGTAAGCATGCATATCTTTCCGGAATTGACTGAAGCTTGTTATATTCCCCTCCTTCAAAGTCAAACTATATTACTTCATCTTTAAAATTCATGTATCCTGTTTTGCTTTCATTTGATCACATTCTCTGGCAATACATTCAACTGATGTATTGTTTTATTAGGACAAGTGCATTTCTGTACATCCTTATTTTCTGCTTTTAATTTTCTTGCTGCGCCCTTTTAACGTGTGTGTGTATGTATGTATGTGTGCATCGCGTGTGTGTCTGCATATCTGTGTATTTCGTTTAATTCACCATCACTATATACGAGAATGAATAAACCATGTAGTCTTTATGACCAACAAGCATCAATCCATCCATCTATCTATCCACCTACCTACCCATCCACACATGCACGCTTCAAATGGATCATAGCGGCAGAGCAGGAATACGGTAACAAGAGCAGAGAGGTCAACTAAAACTGAGTCCAGGAGGCGAGAGAATGGTCACGTCAGTCCAGGGTGCGACCACGAGGTTATTACGGCAAATCTCCTCTTTTCCGCGCCACTTGTAACCTCCATTATTCTCACCCTCACTCCCTCACTCCCCCCCTCTCCCTCTCTCGTCCCCCTTCTCTCTCAGCACAACAGTTCCCAAGGCACGTACTACTTCGCCACGCTCTCTCTCCTTCCTTTCCTCTCCTTTCCTGCTTTTTTTTTCTTGCCTGTCTGCCTCAGAGAAAGCTTAAGGAGTCGTCACCATAGGGAGTGTTTCAGAAGGTTCTTTACGCTCTCTCGGAAAAAGGAGGGGAAAAATGGTACGCACACATTCATACACATACACACACACAGGTTCCTCTCTCTCTCTCTCTCTCCCTCTCTCTCTCTCTCTCTCTCTCTCTCTCTCTCTCTCTCTCTCTCTCTCTCTCTCTCTCTCTCTCTCTCTCTCTCTCTCTCTGTAAACATGTCCCCTCGTATTCCCCAGGTATCTCATGAGGCCACAAAAAACGGACCAAGACGGAAGGAAGGCTGGGAACTTCTCCACGAATACTGACTTGCCTAGGAGATCAACAAAGACACGGAAGCTTATATTTATCGTCTCTCTCTCTCCTCTCTCTCTCTCTCTCTCTCTCTCTCTCTCTCTCTCTCTCTCTCTCTCTCTCTCTCTCTCTCTCTCTCTCTCTCTCTCTCTCTCTCAAGGCATCATTTTCTATTGTCAGTTTACACACCTCGTACTTGCGTGTCAGTGCATGTAAGGTAACTCTGGTTTGCTATAGTTTGAAATGCAGGTTCTTCCGAAAGCAATGATACACTTATGAGGAAGTCTGTCTCTGGAGTCTTCCGCGTTATATTCTACGAAGTCCATTTGTTGAGGGATACGTTCCATACTAATTCGATTATTCATAAAGTGAAGCTTGGTTGTGTTTAATATATACGAGAACGATCTCATTATATGACTAATAGGTAATGTATCCTTTTTTTTTTCCTAATTCTATTCTGTATTATATTCTACAAAGTTCTGGTAGCGAGGGTTAATTCACATATTAATTTGACTGTTCGTAAAGTAAGGTGTGTTCGGTACGATTAAGAAATATAGATGAAAAGGATCTCATTCCAAGACTAATAACTTAAGAGGATCTGATCACATGACATTTTGGGGCACATGATATTAGAGACATTCAGGGAAAAGATATGAACAAGATTTCCTCAAATACTCATAACTTTTGGCATTCTCTGAAAATAAAATATTAGAGGAAGAGGATCTAGTTGCATTATATTCTGGGAGACTGAGAAGGAAGTAATAGGTTTTTCATAGAACATGTCGGAATACCATACAGAAGAATCCTCGTCATCTATTAGTTTTCCTTGCTGGGGGAGAATCTGATGTCATGATGCCCTGAGACATTCAGCGGAAAATCACGGCTGAAGGAGATCTGATGTGATTCTCTTGAGACGGGAGAAAATTGGTAGATAAAGAAAAACAGATCACTATATATTGAGTGGCAGACAAGAACAAGGAGTGAATGTAGAGAGTCTGATGACTTGATAACAAAAGCGAATCAGATAACAGAGAATTTAATAACACAACACATCGAAACATACAGAGAACGGTCACGTGAAGAGAATTTAATATACTGATGCATTAAGAAAGACGCCAATAGATGAAGAGGGGACGACCCGAACTGCACACTCCGCCAGGTGAGCGCAAAAGAAAATCACCTTACCTTGCAGTATCAGGTGAAGGTCAAATGTAGCGAGGCGTTTCCTGGAAAGATGGGATAAATAACGTTATCATCATCATTATTTCTTTTATTTACTACAAGCTCTCGCACTCGCACACTTAACTTAATGATGCTGCTTTTGCGTAAATGGTTTGTTGGTTTTTCTTCTCTTCACGGATTTCACTTTTTTTTTTTTCACTTCACCACTTCACTTCATTATCATCAACTATACATACAACAATTTCACTAACAAAAGCTTTACCCTACGATAACTTGACTAAAACCTTCACTTCACCTTACTAACAACCTTGTAACTTCACCTCACTTACAATTTATACAACTAACATCACATCCCTAACAACAACATCACCTACAACTTTACCCACAACTTCAATAAAAAACTTCAACAACACTCACGTCATCAGAGTCCCACATAAGTTACCTGTACACAAAATAAACAACACCTTTCATAGATTTGCCATCTTCATCACTGTTACTTGCGACGCTAATATGAAGGCCTAACGAAAAAAAACAAACCAACCATAACCCAAACCGGAGATAAATACAAGATCACACCTATTGCAAGTTCAAATAGAAGAACGATTTAATCCCTAGAACTATTACGGGCCACGCTAGTATAAAGACCTGACGCAGAAAACAAACCATAATTCACAGCAAAAAAGACAAAGATTTTTCACAGCATCCAATTATTCAGGTAAAACTTAAGAACATCTTCCTTTCCCCAGGTGGCAGAACGCTTTAGTCACAAGAACTACTACAGGAGATGCTGCTGTGAAGACTTGACTATGAAAACACACCATAATTCACAGCAAAATGACAACGACAGGATCACACAGCATCCAATTGCAAGTTAAGTAATACGCCTCCCTTTCCTAAGCATCAGAAAGCACCAGTCACGAGAACTCTCACAGGAAATGCTTATATAAAAACCTGACGAAGGGAACACATATAAATCACATCAAAGAAACCTATACAAGATCACACAGTATCTATTGCAAGTTCAGGTCATGCACTTCCCCTTCCTCAGGTGTCAGAACCCTCCAGTCACAAGAACTCCGCGTCATAAACTGTAGGAAAAGAGAAATACACCTGTCTGCCCTCCAGTCGCTCTCTGTCTGTCTATTCGTTCGTCAAACAGATGCAACGCTTCACAAAACTGTCCTTTCCCCCATCCTTCTGGGTATTGTTGTTTTGTAGTCTTCACTTGCATATATACAATCTCTCTCTCTCTCTCTCTCTCTCTCTCTCTCTCTCTCTCTCTCTCTACTCTCTCTCTCTCTCTCTCTCTCTCATCCTAAAAATCTCATTCTTAAACCTTCCCATCTTTTTCTCGTTACCTAATGCTTCGTCTCGCTGCAACATTTTCCCCACATTTTTTGTCTCAAATCGCCTTCTAAAACTCACTCATTTAGTTCCTCCCTCACCGCACTTCGAGCCTTATTAACAGTCCCACACTTCCACCTAAGTTTCCGAGCATTATACGAGGAAGAGGCAACAGAGATATCAGCTGCGCCTCAAGATTGTGCCTGGGAAGGTCTGATTCTGTTGCGAGTTCGTTTTTCTTGGCGCCAATTCTGAGACAAGGCATGTTTTTCTTTCCCTCCGCTGATCCTCGGGGACGCATTATATATATATTGAGGTCAGGAGAGAGAGAGAGAGAGAGAGAGAGAGAGAGAGAGAGAGAGAGAGAGAGAGAGAGAGAGAGAGAGAGAGAGAGAGAAACGCCAATCAGCAAACTAGCTAACCAGCCAACCAAACACACACACACAGATACACCCAGATAAATTAGCCCAGACTAAGACGCCAAAACTAAAACACACACACACACAAAAAAAAGAGAAGTTAAAAAAAAAAAGATGAAAAGAAAGAAGAGGTGATGAACAGTGCTGTGGTTGCTTTGGCTAAGATAATCTCTCTCTTTTAGAAGGCTGTACACGCAGGAAGGAAAGGGAAGAATGAGACAGTTAAAAGCCACATGCCGCATAAAGCACTGCATGGCCCTTGAGGCTGAGAGAGAAAGAGAGTGAGTGAGTGAGTGAGTGAGTGAGTTAACTGAGAAAAGCCCAGTGTGGTGGTAGAGGAGGGTGTAAGAATGCAGGCGGAGATGTGAAAGAGGGCTGAGAGAGTGGCGAGTGAGGAATGCATAGGAAGCAACTGCTGTTATTGCTGAGAGGACTTTTACATCATACCAGTCGTTTGAAGGAGTGCCGGAGAGAGTTAACTGTGTGGTGGGGAGGGTGAAGTGGAAGAATGCAGGCAGGGACATGTGAAAGAGGGGTGAGAGAGAAGGGTGGGTGAGTGAGGAATGCACAGGAAGCAAATACTGAGTCTGCTGTGAGGAGGATTTTTGCATCACCACCAGTCCTTTGAAGGGAGTGAAGAGGTCGCAGTCTTAACCTCCCCTAGAACCGTGACAGGGAAGACCTCACTAGCCAGCCTTGCATGAGCACACAGTCCTTGTCTCCTTTCATCCCTCCCTCGCACTTTCCCCGCCTCATCCAATACGAGGAGAATGGCTTTCGCAAATGACTAAAGAGCCGCTTTACGAAATTACTCAGCAATTGTGGGAGACGGTCTCAGTTATCTCCTTCCATTACATAACTCCACAATACCCTTGCCACAAAAGAGGTTCGTAAAGCTTCCTGCCCCAACACTCTCCTCCCTTCCTTCCATCTGCGGAGTAGTAGTGAGGGGAGTCCGTGTGGTCAGGGACGAGGGACGGAACACCGAGCTCTCTTCCCGCGGCCAAGTAAGGGCAGTGACCTCACCTCAGCCATTCAGGGAAACACTTGCCTCACGCCCACGAGCAGAGTGTGTCAGCAAGGAGAATAACATTGCGCAAACGGACATCACTTAAGAACCAAGTATTTCTCTGTCTCTGAAGTGGCTGCAGAACGAACAATACTGACACCGCGACACACCAATACCGTAAGACAATGAAACAGCAACACAGAAAAGCAACACAACGATTCTATGACACGCGGAGACAGCAACACACCACCACAACAATACTATGTGTAACACCAGTCCAGGGAAGTGAGAGTTTCTACCTAAGAAATACCAATCACTCATTAACCTCCCCATTATAAGAAAATAAAGTAATAAGTACAAACATTCACATACCCTGATTCAGTAAATACAGTATATTAGAAAACTGACAGCATTAACTCTTCCCCCATTCCTGAACTACCCAATAAGTAGCTCCTTTAGCCATATAATGAGGTGCACTTCCCATACCACTGAAGCACTTGTTAAAACGCTCTTTAAATCACCATACGAGCGTGTCTTGCATTAACCTTTCACTGATATACCTCGTCCTCCTCACCTTGATACACTTAACATGACACCATAACAAAATTCAAGTTTCATAATTATAAAGTCTTACTAGGTTATATGATACAATGAGCAGTACTGTAACAGACCATTACCCTATGATTCTACTAGATTTACGTATAACAAACTTACTGATCACAAAGAATACACTACTAATCACATCTGTACACACCTGCATGTCCTCCTCCTCCTCTGGCATGATGGGGACACTACTCATGGTACTGATCGACTATTACTGGCTGCCGCTGAGGTGGTAATGAGAACCACCGGCTTTCTGCGCAACAATGTGGACTACTGAGTGTTGCCAATTCAGTGGTGTCTGTTTTTCCCTGGTGCTAGTGACGTGAAACAACCTCCAGTTTTCTAACGTTATTTTTTGTAAAGAAAACGGCATAAGATCGACGTGTAAGGTGATACTGTTGTAAATCATCTACGCTACCCTAATCTACGACGGCTTAGTAAGGAGGTAGTATGTTTGACTTTATACAAATGAAGTCCGATATTTGAGCCATACTCCAGAGGTAATGCAGAAGAAGCGGTCACGACTAAATATCTCCACCCACGACCACACCACGACAAAGTATCTCCACCTGCTCCCACATTCCCAAGACGAGTGACAGTCTGAGTGCGCGTTAACTACCATTCCAACAACTACAGCCAGACACAAAACAATTTATCAATCCTCGTTAACTAATGATACACCATATACCACCGAAACGGCAACACACACCTGGGCACCAACACACCAATACTGTAACACTCAGAAACATCAACCTAACAACGCAGCAACACTGATATCCTAACACAACTGGACAGCAACACAACACACCAGCATATGAAATAATATAAACACAGAAACAGCAACACACCGCTTCCATGACAGACAGACAAGCCAGCACATCGATGCGTGAACACATGGACAGGTTGATAATGCAGTGAAGAATAATATTTCCCTTCGTGTGTGTTGTGTCAGGACTCGCCGCTCGATCTCACAGACTCGCCGTCTGCCGCTGTTGTCGTCGAGAGGTGTCGAAACATAAATAAGACTTGATGACGAGGGAAAGTTCATTGTGGGGAATTTTATAACAACGTGAAATGACACCCTTTTTTCTTTAACGTTTTCTTTCGTCGACACTGGGGAATTTTATGATATCGTGAAATGACAGCATCTTTTCAACGGTTACTTGTTAAAAATTCAAGAACCTTATAACATCGTGAAATGACACCACTTTTCTAATGTTTTCTTTGGTTAATTTTTCATCTCCATATTTTCTCACTGGGGAAACTCTGCTCTTTCGTAATAATAATAACAACAACAACAACAACAACAACAACAACAACAACATTGCCACACACAACAATAATCATGCACCCCAAAAAAACCCACATCAACAACAAAACCTTGAAAATTACAGCAGACACAATAAATACAAATACTCTGCCCACTTTGTTATTTTGGAAGTGAGAGTGCGTGTGTTGCTGCTGCTGCAATCTATTTAATTAATCCCAGAAGCACCACGGTGGAGCAACACAAGTTATTACACCCAACTGTTAATTAATTACGATCAGCAATACACGATCAGCAAATCAACAAACCCCAGGGGACGATGACAACACAGGAGTGAATGTGCCAGTAGTGTCCAAATTATTTTCTCGACCTCCCAGCTCCCGATCCCCAAGTTCTCGATCCCTCCTTGGTGCCACAGGAGGAGGAGAGGACAGGAGTGTGGGGATGGTGGCTGAACAGAAACCCATTGTATTTCTTGGAACTCTAGTGTTAGATATTGTGGGTGAAATTATTAATTCTCAAGCTCTCCACGATTGCTGTAAAGTTCATTGTTTCTTGTTAATTTTACGACTGTTGTAGAATTCATGGTTGTTTGATTCAGATTTCATTAATGTTGTATTAAAAACAAAAGATAGGAAGGAATTTGTTTTCTCAAATATAGTGGTAGATAAATGGAATAGTCTCAGTAATCAGGTTGTTAGAGCCGAGTCATTAGGGAGCTTTAAAAGATTAGACAAATTTATGGATGAGGATAATAGGTGGAAACAGGTAGGTATGTTTCGTGTAGGCCTGATGGCTTCTTGCGGCTTCCCTTATTTCCTTATGTTTTTTTTTTTTTTATTATTATTATTATTTCATGAATGTCGTAAATTTCATGAATATTGTAGATTTTATGATTCACACATACGCAAATCTCTCTCTCTCTCTCTCTCTCTCTCTCTCTCTCTCTCTCTCTCTCTCTCTCTCTCTCTCTCTCTCTCTCTCTCTCTCTCTCTGATACAAACAACATGCTATCCTTCCGGAACAATTATAATACTCTCTGATTCCTTCCTTCCCCAATCCTTCCTGCTTCTGGTTTATCCTGCTCTCTGGTATTCTTAGGCCTTTCAATCACATTTTTTCTTATATACTGAATACCACCTCTGTAATTTCCACACTAATTTCTCTTATTAGACTCTAAGAATGAAAACCTGCGAATCCCTTCTTTCCTTCCTTCTAGTACAATTATTATAATTATCATAGTTTTGACTAATACCTCTGTAATTCCAACATTTTCCTATTAAACTATAATAACCAGCTGCTTCTTTTGTGTTCTGACTTCTGATATACTTATTCCATCAGTTCTAATTGACTAATACCTCAAATTTCCATGTTTTTCCTTAATAAACTATAAAAACTTGCTACTTCTTTGTTACTCTTCCTTATAGTATATTCGTTTCACTTTATTTTTTTTTCGTTCAAACTTAAATATCTTGGTCATAGTCCCATCCACACCGGCTGCCTTACGGGTTCTTTAAAACACCCAGTCCTTTTCAGCATTTCACTTCAGTTTTTTTTTTCCTTCCCTTTTAGTATATTTATTTCAGTGAATTGTCTCTTTCTCTCTCTCACAATCCCTTCCGTACTTGCTCCAATCCTTCTCACCTTTTTCATCCCTCCCCTTTAGTTTTCCACATGCTTTTTTTACAGTTCTTCAAAAGCCTCAATTTTTTTCATCTTTTCATCAGTCCCCTTCGTTTCCCACACTTGCTCTTTACGTTTCTTCAAAATCTCCAGTTCTTTTCACCTTTCCATCACTCCCCTTTAGTTTTCAACACTTTCTCTTAACGCTTCTTCAAAATCCTCAATCCTTTCCACCTTTTTTTTTTTCACCACTTTTCCTTTATTTTTCCCCCCGTCCACGTCGTTCTCAGTGGAAGTGCAGTGCATGAGGCTGAATGCATGTTATGAGTGTAGTCTTGATACACAAACCAGGGGAGCACGATAGGGGGTAAATAATCATATGTTGTAAGCTGGATTTATCTACGCATTTACACATTATCTTTTATCACGCCTCCCCTCCCTAATGCTCCGTGTCTCTTCTCCTGTATATGTTTGTCTCTTTGTCTGTTTCTCTCTCTTTTTTTTTTTTATCTGTCATTGTCTCTTTCCGTTTCCTTCTGTTTTTTTTGTAGGTCTCTCTCTCTCTCTCTCTCTCTCTCTCTCTCTCTCTCTCTCTCTCTCTCTCTCTCTCTCTCTCTCTCTCTCTCTCTCTCTCTCTCTCTCTCTCTATTTGTATTTGTTTGTCTGCCCGTGTCTCCTCTTTCTCTCACATACAAATTACCTCCATCCTTCTTTCCTCCTTGCCTCATCTCCCCTCTGTCTCTCTCTCCTCCTCCTATTTGTTTATCCTTCCTTTCTCTCACTTTTTTCTACCCCTCTCCTCCTCCTCCTCTTCCTCCTCCTCGTATACCTTGCCTTCCCTTAACTTTCTCTCTCCCTCTCATTACTTGGAATTTATCTTACTTCCTTTTCCGACTTGGCCTCCCTTCGCGCCCTCATCGCCTCTCTTCCATTACCTCAGTCTGGCACAGTTTTGCCAGCTCACTCATCACCAGTCACATCACTCATGCACACCAGGGAGAAAGAAAACGGGATGCAATAGACTCGGGTGAACAAAAGAAAAGTAACTGTCATGCCGAAAAGATAGTAGTTTTCATTTTTTCTTGGGTATACGAAGGAAAGTAACTTGTAAGAAAAGGAAAGTAGACGAGGGTTTTTTCCATTATTTTCTTGGGTAAAAGAAGGAAAAATAACTGTGATACTAAAAGGAAAGTAAAGGAAGGTTTTTTTTCATTATTTTCTTGGGTAAACGAGGGAAAAATAGCTGCCGTACGAAAAAGGAAGCTAAAAGAAAAGGTTTTTTTTCATTATTTTCTTGGGTAAACGGAGAAAAATAACCTTCATACCATCAACACAATAAAGGAAGTGGATTTTCATTTTCTTTTTCTTCAGAGGGGAGTGCAGGTGAGATTATCATAAATTGTATAGGTAAAACACTTATTACCTTTATTATCTGAAGGAGTGTGATACGAAAGGAAAAATTATAGACACGCAGGTGAAAAACAAAACTGAAGGTAGTAAATTTTGGGGGAGGAGGGGAATGGAAGTAGTGAAATGATTACAGACCCAAAACTGAACAGGTAATGGTAAAGAAAAACAGAGTGATTACCTGAAACCAGGCACACCTGAGTATACTTTTAAACATGCATGCGAAAAACTATGTAGAATTTTTTTTTCTTCTTCTTTTTCTAGGGGGTTAAATAAATGATTACAGGTCAAAATTTAAGTAGAGTAGTAAAGAAATGGAGTGATTACCTAAAGCGAGGCAACAATGAACAAAATCCAGGACCGAAAATATTCTCTCTCTCTCTCTCTCTCTCTCTCTCTCTCTCTCTCTCTCTCTCTCTCTCTCTCTCTCTCTCCTCCACAGCATGCATTCCTCCCTTCCTTTCCTCCCCAGCCTATACCATGTATTATCTCGCCCTTTCTTCCTCCTCCTCTCCCTCCACCACCTCCTCCTCTCCCTCCACCACCTCCCCTCCTCCTCCATCACCACCACCACCACCACCACTACGGGTACCTTCTCCTCCTTGCAGTGCAGCGCGAATAAGCCCCAACACGCCCCAACACGCCTGACTTCCCTTCAAATTTTCCACCACAGCACACGCCAGAAAGGTTTCCCCCCTTCATCAATTCGTGTATTCAAGACCCTTTAATGCGAGGCGCCGCTCCCTTCCTCCTGCAGGCCGGGACATGCACGAGGGGCACCACCAGCTCCAGTCTCCCCCTTCTGCTTGGATAATAGTGCTTTGACAGGGAGGAAGGGCGTGCTAAACATTAACATCTCTCTCTCTCTCTCTCTCTCTCTCTCTCTCTCTCTCTCTCTCTCTCTCTCTCTCTCTCTCTCTCTCTCTCTCTCTCTCTCTCTCTCTCTCTCTCTCTCTCTCTCTCTCTCTCTTGGCTTAGTAGTCTTCTCCTCTCCTATTCTCTTCGTCTCTATCTACAATACGGGACGGATATGAAAGGTGTGTTGTATTATGGGGGTAATTAGTTTACAGGTTATCTTCTGCTTGTATACTGTTGTGCTTTGTCCTCGATCTAAACTACCGGACGGTGAATGATGATAAGAGTAAAGAATAAGTCACAGTTTTGGTCGGAATTGCATTAACTCTCTGTCCTCACGTGTTTTGTCTTTTCAATCTCAACCACTGGACGGTGAATGAAGGGAAGAATAAGGAGAGGAATAAGATAAAGTATTGGTCAGAAACGGAGTAACTTTCTGTTCTCACATTATAAATTTGTCCTTTCTATCTAAAGTAAGGAGCGGAGAAGGTAACGCTGAGAGGAAAGAATATGATACCTTCCTATCTCAAGCACAGGGCGGAGAATGAAGGCAATGTTGAGGTAAGAGGGAATAAGGTAGTCGTGGTTAGAAGTGCAACAATCTGTCCTCATTCTACTGTGCTTTGTCTTTTCTATCTGAAGTAAGAGATAATGAAGGTAACTCTTTGGTAAGGAAGAATAAGGTCTCAACCCATTTTCTGTTTTGCTCGCCTCCTATTATCACTGAGGCCATTGTAATGAATTATTTAGATGGATATGAAGATAAAGGGGATGTGAATAACAATTGTATCTCTGCCAGGCTACATGAACACGTATTATAGAGACTGTAGTAGGAAGAAAAAGTAAGTGTTTTAAAAGTTATGGTTATGCCTTTCAGCCTTCACTTCAAGACTAAGAGACGAGGCCGTAATTCCAAGGAAGATTTTGTAAGTTTGTCTTCTCTCAGTATTAAGTCCTGTGATCTGCTGACAGTTCTTACCAGACCTGCCAATGTAGAGCTTCAGCAGACCAGTGAACGCAAGACTGAGGGAACAGACTAAATACAGTGAAAGTCTAGTATGTTACTTGACTATTGACCGGAAATGTACCAACTATGTCTGAATGCATGGTGAACTGAATGTGTATATATATGAAGTGATTAGAGGCGAGAATACTATAATCTTACCCGTACAGATACAAAAATAGGGAACGTTGTCTTCATTCATAAGAACATAAGAACACGACGACCCAGCACTAATAAGAGAGATTACTGAGTCTATTTCATTCCTCTACCACCCTATTTGAGAACTAGCTCCTTCCTATTTCTTTTATATTTTGATTTTTTTTTATAAGAGGGCAAAATCAAGCAAAGATTCTCCCACTTTTATTCCCCTGGGACAACCTTCTTGATACGTAAAAAGAAAAAAGAAAAAAAAACATTGATTCTCGACGATATAAAAAAAAAAAAAAAAGTGCAGAGTGAAATAAACACAAGTACATGAGTATCAAACATAATCCAGAAATATTTTTAATCTCGTCCAGAAAAAAATAAATAAAAATATGGAAGAAAAATATCGGCACAATGATTTTAAAAACCCAATGTTTATCTTTTGAATACTAAGAGCATGACTGAAGAAATATAAATATGACGCTCAGTGTATGCTCTTGTTTTATATATACTGGAGACTTTTGAGAGCGCAGGCAAACATGTTGATGCAAAAATTTACCTTGAGAGAGAGAGAGAGAGAGAGAGAGAGAGAGAGAGAGAGAGAGAGAGAGAGAGAGAGAGAGAGAGAGAGAGAGAGAGAGAAACACACAGATAAACGAACAAACTCACAGACACAGACACAAACAGACAAACGAATGAGCACAAAAAGAGACGGATAGATAGACAGATAAACAGACAGACAAAACAAACAAACACACACACACACACACACATACACACACACACACACACACAAAGAGGAAACAGAGGAAAAAAGTAAATGCTGCCACAGGGTAGTGCAAATTCGTAGAAGCTGCTAACCCTCTTCCTGGAAACTCACACTGACGAGGAATAGAATAACGTTTTATTTAATTTTTTTATTTATTTATTCTATTTATTTATTTATTTTTTTTACTGCAGTCCTCGTCCTTTAGTGACCTTCAGAATAACGTACAATAAAATACTGACATGGAATACAAGTAAAGAAACAGAGAACAGGAAGCTAGTTTTCACTCTCTAAGGTTACGCAAGTATTTTAGAGAAAGAGTAGCACGAAAAATATCTATCATTAAAGTATTTTTTTAACTTATAGCTAAAAAAAAAAAAAGCTGATATTATACGAAAGACCTTGTAGTATTTATTTTAAAAGCTACTCCTCCTCCTCTCACAATGCGATGTAGAATATAACATACGTGACTACCAGCACTGTCTCCAGGCTGCGTCATTTCACCCAGCAGTTCCTCGGGAATATTCAGCATCAAATCATTCCTCCTCCTTTACTAATGCCGTGTAGAGTACAACATACGTGGCTACCTATACTAAGTTCAGTCTGCTCCACCTCACCCAGCAGCTCCTCAGTAAGTAAATAGGCACCTCAGGACACGTCAAGGGGAGGGGAAGTAAGATAACCACACTGCCTCGCTGGGAATAGAACAAGTCGAGGAGGAAATGGAGATGAACATAGATGAAGGTGGTGACTAAGTACTCTCGCTTAGTCTTCATCTCCCTCTCCCTCTCTCTCTCTCTCTCTCTCTCTCTCTCTCTCTCTCTCTCTCTCTCTCTCTCTCTCTCTCTCTCTCTCAGGCATTCTAAATCATAAAATGGGCGGAGTTTAGAGCTCTTTCTCAACTATTCTCCCCCCTCTCTCTCTCTCTCTCTCTCTCTCTCTCTCTCTCTCTCTCTCTCTCTCTCTCTCTCTCTGAGCCTAATACCCTCTGAGCAGCGGCCTCGTCTACAGCAGCAGGTGGCGCGCTAACCTGAATACTGGTCTGAAAAAGCATCATTGTGATTTATCGTCCCTAAGAGTGAGCGAAACTGTCGAAATATGAAGATGAATAGCACGAAGAAGTTGCTCATTTATTCACAGGCAGGAGACGATGAAGGCGGCGACGAGGGGCGGCTAGAAGAAAGACCAGAAGAAGGTGGAGGAAGAAGAGAGGGATAAAGGCTCAGATCTTGCATGAAAACAAAACTCCTTTCACTCATCATTGTGTTATTGATGTAGATGGTACTAGGAAGCAGAACAAGCAGAAGAAGCAGAAGAAGAGGACGAAGAAGGTGGAGGAAGAGGAGAAGGCTCTAGAAGGCTTATCTTGAAAACATAACTCTCTCTTCACTCATAAAATTCATGACACCTACTCTTTGGATGCTCTCGTGTTACTAATACTAAGGAGAAGCGGAAGAATAAAGGTGAAGGAAGAGAAGGATGAAGGAACAGAATCTTACATGAAAATAAAACTCTCTTCACTCATAAGATTCGTGACCCTTTTCAATTTTTCCTTACCCTTTGCGTTATTGATACTATTGCCTTTGAGTGTGTGTCTCTGTGTCTGTCTGTCCGTTCCTCACATTCTCGCACCGTCACAGTTCAATATCCGAGCAGAAACCAAGAAAATTACCAGCCTACATCAATCAAAGGCTTCACACATTGATGAAAAACAGACCAGGAGGCGGAGGCGGAATTACTCTATGGAAACACGAAAGGGGTCTGATTGCTTCTATTCTGTGTGTAGATGGATTGAAGGGTCGAGCATCTGGGCACGGTAAAGGGACAAGAGGCGGACAGGTAAGGGCTGTGTGGAGTGCAACAGGTGAAAAGGTGATGTAAAGTGAGTCATATTGGGAAGAAGGGTGTGAGGGTATGGGTGTGCTGGATGAAAGCAAGGTAATGGAAAGTGTGTGTGTGTGTGTGTGTGACTGACTGACTGACTGACTGACTGACTGACTGACTGACTGACTGACTGACTGATTGACTGACTGACTGACTGACTGACTTAATGAATGAATGACTGAATGACTGATTTAATGAATGAATGAATGAATGAACGAGAGAATGAATAAACGAATAAACAAATATGTTACTCCTGTAAGGAATACAGTAAAAAAAATAAAATCATAAAATAAAAAAAAAGATAAAACAAAAGATAAATAAACAATTAGTCAGACAGATAGGTAGATAAAGAAAGACAATAACACACACACACACACACACACACACACACAACACACACACACACACACACACACACACACACACACACACACACACACACACATTGTAATCTTAGGAAATG
>NC_087168.1:18917149-19012149 GCF_035594125.1 Scylla paramamosain
GCATTACGATAAGCAGCAACTGTACACTCAGGTAATACATGATAACTTACAGCACCATTAGGAAAGGACTCGCGTGAATTACTTCCATTTACCGAATCAGTAACTCTGGAATTCCCTTCCTGCTTCTGTATTTCCACCTTCCTATCACTTGAGGTTTCAAAACACTTATCCTTCAATTTTTTACCACCACTTCGGATCCTATTTGGGACCGGCATATCAGTGGACTTTTTTTTTTTTATTAGATTTTTGTTGTCCTTGGCCGGTGTCCCTCCTACATAAAAAAAAAAATCTTAAACGTTTCTTCGTCCTATCTTAACTATTTTTGTGAGGCTTTCCAGTAGTGGTCTTTCAGGGCATTCAAGGATGTTTTCATGATTCTAGTGATAGTTAAAGAAGAGCTCCGCATCATTAACAGGAAAACACACAGGATAATCAAGGGAAATCAAGAGAAAAAAAAACAAATCCACAATCGTATCTCTCTCTTCTTTAACTCTCTCTCCAATAAAAGAAAAAAGAAAGAATACTAAAAAGAACTCTCTCCCTCTCTTCCCTCTCACTCTCTCCTCCCATTGCATGTAGGTACAGAGAGTACGCGGGGAACGCAGAGTGAGGTGGGCGAGAACCAGTCTTTGGGTTCCGGGTGTTGCGGTTCTCTGTACTCCACTCTGCCATGGACTGCAGGGAGGGCAGAGGTGCGCGTGGCGTAAATATTCGATGAGAGGGAGAGTCTGAGAGGTCTAGTCGGCCGAAGGAGGCTCCAGTCAAGACTCAAGCCTCCCTGGTTCTCCCCTTGGTAGAGATCGCCATTAAGGTTTAACGTGAGCCGCTTTTCCTAGTCAATGTAACATAACCGTGCGCACAATAAACAAATAGCAAGTCTTCCTCTTTCCGCTGCTCCTGTCAAGTTTCCACAGCAGATAAGTTTTCTCCGACGCGCTGAGTCTTTTGTGTCCTCAGTCATTACAAGCTTGTCTTCTTCCACTGCATGCATAAACTATCTCTTAGGTCTTCTTCTCTTTCTCCTGCATCCTCCTCTCACACACTCCTCGCCTCTCTTCTCAACATGTCATTAAATTTTAACGTGAGCTGCTTTTCCCAGAGTCAATGTAACACAGCCATGCGCACAATGAACAAATAGTAAGTCTCCTTTTGGCTGCTTAGGTCGCCACAATGGAAAAGCCTTCTTCAACTCGCTCGGTCCTTTGTGCCTTCCTCAGTCATTCCTATTAAAAGCATTTCTTCTTCCGTTGAATCCATGAACGTTTTCTTAGATCTTCCTCTCTTTCTCTTGCCGGGTAGATCCATCTCCAGCATCCTCCTCCCCACATGCACCTCTTCTCTCGTGTCGTAACCACCTCAGCCTCGCCCATTACAAGCATGTCTTCTTCCTCTGCATTTATAAACCTTCCCTCAAGTTTTTCTATCTGTCCTGTCGTGTAGTTCCACCTCCAACTTCCTCCTACCCACATGCTCCTCGTCTCTTCCTCTCGACACGCCCAGATCGTGTCCATCTCACATGCACTGCGCAGAATTACAAGCTGCTCATCAACACTGTACAGAAATCCCTGTAAAAGCTTTATCTGTGTTGTGTTTACGCTTCAGTCAGCCAAACATTTCCACACGCACGATAAACATGAAACAAGAACATAAAACAAAGAACTGGAGGAAAAAAAAAGTCACACGCTCTTCATCAGCACTCTGTACCTCATTATCATAAAAGCTTACTCCATCTGCAGGGTCAATAAAGCGCTTCTCTGTACTCGTATAACTGACGGAGAGTAAGTGTACGCGAGACAAATGCAGTGACTAAACTATGCGAAATCCATCAGCACTCACTTCCTCATTATCATAAAAGCATTATCAATACACTATCACCAGAATCATGAAAATTCCCCCCAATAAATCCAACTAGACCAGTTACAACAAGACGTGACGGGGAGCGGAAATGCTTCAGGATACAAACGCGGAGAACAAAGAAATGAGTGCCACCGGATCCTAAACTTCCGCCCACGAATGCACCGAGCTTGTACCCTTCACTGTCTTGGTCATTCTGTTAACACTGCAAAAAAAGAGTCACCATTGCTTGATTTCCACTTAACACTCAAAACTTAGACATGTGCCACTGGATCCAGCTGTAATGTTTCCACCAGTTTGCTGTATTGATTAGACAAATGAGTGGATTGTCGTGGTGGTGAGAAAACGCAGTCAGATCTTTATTTCTCTACCGTCTGGACAGTGAATTTTCAGGGAGACTCATTGTTGAAACGTTAGATAAAGAAAAGAGCTCCTCCATGTTGTGCTCTCTCGCCATCACAGTCCACTCATGTGTCTTACCTGTACGACACACTGGTGGCAAAATTACTAAGGAATCCAATGCTACATGTCTAAATTTTGAGTTTTAAGTGGAAATAGAGCTGTAACGGACTTTTTAGACTAATTATACGAGTGGAGTTTCTCAGGTAAAGAAATGTGACTTGCAAAATCCTGACTATGGCTCACCTTTAAGAACGCTAAAGGTAGCGTTGGATTTGCAGAAAAGGAGAATAGGAGATTAATCTTGTCCTCCGAAACTTGTGATTATAGAGGAAAAAAAAAAACATTTCAAACTAAAAGACTTAGCTCAGACTCACGTACAAGACAACCTACGCCAGGAACCTTTAGTGTGGGGTAAAAATCAAATTGGGTCCAGCAAAATAAAACCGCGTCGCGTTCGGGAGTCAGAGAATGGCCCGGCGGACGCGGCTGGGAGGGGATTGCCTCTAGGGGGGCTGAAAAAGTTGGAATAGCCTGAGAAGACGACTGCCTGGCTGGGGGAAGTGGAGGCAGGTCGTCTTGAAGTGGAGTCACAAGCTGGGAGGACGTTATAGAATATTTACAAGAAAAAGAAAACTGAGAAATTCCTTTTGGCAGGAACCTAAGCAGAAGCAGACTCCTCGTTTTATTCAACTACATTTTTTCTTTTATGAACAGTCTCTTACATAAATTATCTTGCCTTTTCTTTGTTTTCTTTTAAGTTTAGCAAGAAAACACACGTATTCAGAATATAACGTGTTTTTAAATATGTTCCTCTTCAGTCTCTTATGTAAATTATCTTGCTTTTCTTCGTCTTCTTTTAAATTTGGCAAAAAATACAAGTCCTCAGAATATAACCTTTTTTTTTTTAACCATACTTCTCTTTTACCATCACTCTCTCTCTCTCTCTCTCTCTCTCATAAATCATCTTCCTTTTTCTTCACTCTCTTTTACCGTCTCGTGCGAAGAAACTTGGCAAGAAAGTACTCAAGTTCAGAATGTAACTTTTCGTTTTACTCTTTTCCTCCAAGGGCGTTTTACCATAACTAAGGTCCGAATTCTTAAACGTTTTTTTCACAGGCTACAGTGGAAGTAAGTGAAGTTTTCAAGCATGTTTTCGTGATTGTAGTGATATTTTAATGAGGATTCTGTCTCAATACGGAAAATATCCATGAGAACCAGACTAATCATCTTTGTGGACTAAGAAAAATAGTTCTGACGAAGGAAAAGCTTAAGAAAAGAATCCTACGAGTTTTCAAGAGTGGTGTCATTACTGTAGTGGCAAGGGTTCTTTTTTTTTTTATGTAGGAGGGACACTAGCCATGAGCAACAAAAATCCAATAAAAAAAAAGCTCACTGAGATGCCAAACCTACCACAAATCTATCACATAAGTACCAGGAACATCCATCAGAACCCGACTAGTCATTTTTGTGGCCTTTGAAAAAAAAAAAAAAGCAGTAATTGAGGTAATAGAGTTTAAGAATGCAGTTCTGAGTCACGCTGCTACACTACACGCATCCCTATAAAAAGAAAACAAAAGCACTGCCGATACCAAAATAAAAATATTAACAAGACCTCAGGATCATGTTAAAGCGAAAGGTAAAATCCGACTCCAAGGAAACCCAAGAGAAGCTACTGACACACGGAAAATATTAAACACACGTCAAACTATCCGAACTCCAAAAATGCTGAAAATGAAGGTTGAAATTTTGCTCCTGACAATCCAGAAGTGTCTTTATGTGTATATATGTGTGTGTGTGTGTGTGTGTGTGTGTGTGTGTGTGTGTGTGCAGTGGAAGACTCAGGAAAGCACCATCTCTTCCACCACGTAACTGCTCTCTCTTCCACTTTCCACTGTTCCACACAAACAAATACACACACACACACACACACACACACACACACACACACACACACACACACACACACACACACACACACACACACCCCACTTCCCATCTAGAAACCAAACCAGGTGTGACACGCGCCAGACCTCTCTTGCACAGTGAACCGTGAACGAAAGCAGCAACTAAGTTAAGAGTGAACTAGTGTTATTACCCCCCGACTTCCTTGACTTCCACGTATCCACACACGGAAAAAATAACAAGCAGGGCGCCTTATATGAGAAAAAAATACTTCTATCTCCTTTTTTTAGTAGTATTTGTATTCATTCCAGTGCCTTGCTATATGGAGAGGAAGCCATAAGAACTAGCCACTCACGAAAAAGCAATCCTGGCCCTCTCTCTCGCTCTCTCTCTCTCTCTCCCTCTCTTTTTCCCTCTCTTTTTCCCTGGTATACATCGAGACCCCTTCCCAGTGATAGTTGCTCGGGGAAGTCTGGAAATGCTTGGTAGTCTGAACATTATCAAGGGAGGGGGATGAAATGGTAACACTGGTATTCTTGGCCATGTGGCGGTGAATGAAGTGTCTTTGGTAATGCTTGGTAGACTGAACATTATCGAGTGTCACAAGGGAGGGAGATGAAATGTTAACGCTGGTATTCTTGATCCTGTGGTGGCAGTATTTGGTAACCTGAACATAATCGAATTTTCATAAGGGAGGGAGTTGAGATGGTAGCGAGGCCTCTGTGGTCATGTGATGGTGATGTAAGAGTGTCGTGAGGAAGGGAACAATGTCACTGCAGGCAAGTATAAGGTTCTCGGCTCTTACTCTTCGAGTCCTTCATGCTTGGGAAGTATAATGGTTAAGTTAGTGGCGATAATATGCAAGTATACTGACTGACTGACAGAGTAAATAAAATAGAATTAGATTCGATTAAATAAAAGGTCAAAGAAATTGCTCACTGACTAACTGACTAAATTAACTGACTAAGAGAATGAAAATTAACGACCGGTTCACTGACTACATAAACAAATGGACTCTCTGAATTAATTGGCTGATTAACTAAATAAAATTAAACGTGCTGGCTCACTAACTTGCTAAATTACATAATACACTAATAAAATGAGAACGAATGAGCTCAATGACGAAATTACACAACAAAATGATAATGAACTAAACTATCAGACTGACTAACCAACTGCACATCCACCCTTCAGCAAACTACCAAGGAAGGAACACGTCACAGGCAGGAGCATCTTGCCACCACCCAGCAGGTCCCGAAGCTGAGGATTACAAGTCTCTCCCCCTCTCTTGGACCACTTCACTATACAGGACATGACGTGGCTGGCGGGATGCAGCGCGGCAGGTCCACTTCGCTGATTAACAAGACGTCACTCATCGATTTTGGACTCTGAGACACAAAAGGAGACTGACCGTGGCTAATATAAGGGCCCTTCCTTCCTTCCTTGGCCTTTCCTCAGGTGACCAAGGTGCTCCCATCTCCTCCTTGCTCAGTCCTCCAGGTCAGAATGAAGGGAGGAATGTCAGGTGTGCTTGCAGTGTTCTCAGTGGTCAGGACTCCCAACATGTGATTCATTTTGATGAGTTAGTGTAAATGCAGAGCTTTCACGATTGTAACACTGGAGAATATCGTGTTTCTTCTCTTCTTCTTGCTCGCTTGGGTCGTATTTCATGTACTGCTTGTTTCTTCTTCTTCTTCTTCTTCTTCTTCTCTCAGTTTGTATTTTGTGTGTTACTTTCTCGTAACGGCAGCCGCTACAATGTCTTCTCTCTTTTTCCTCTCTTTGTTTGCATTTTGCATACTATCTTCTTGTAACGTCTTATGTAAGGCCACCATATATTTCACCGTGAACTCTTACATGAAACAGGCATGGGTAAGTCTCTAGCGTCCACCATTGCTACAACAGGAATCCTCACCGCTGACACCATATACACCACTAACGCGCTAGGAATCCTCACCGTACAGCTGCCACCATATACCTCCCCCTGAACCAAGCGAGGCGCGAGGATCACTGTGAATCACACACCAGCTGAACTTTTGACCACTCACCCCTCTATATAAATGGCTGCGGCTCAGTCCCCATAGTTTCTAAAATATGAAATAAAGCTGTAATTCATGAACTCCAAAACCTTTGCTCTTAATTAATTCACCCTCACCACTGCACGCGTGTAGAGATATTTCACAGTGACGCAAATTTATCTCCGCTTCGTGAATCCCTAGTCTGCCTCCTGGTAAATTGGTGCCCAAATTAATAGTGCTATACCCTAACGCACCACAGACCTGCCAAACAACAGATGCAAGAGAGTTTCAGACAGGTAAGCATACACAAATTAACATTCTTATTACCTTCTCTGCCTGAGTGACCACAGAAGAAAAATGATCGAGGGTACGACAAGACCACTAACAACTGATCGGATCTGGAGATTACTGTACCTTATTAAACATTTCAGGGAATTTAAAACACCACGTACAAACTTAACATTATTATTTTATCTGAACCTACAAACATTTTAGTTCACTAACATAGGACACTCAACAACAACCTCAGACCTGAACAACTCTTCGTCTCACGTACGTCTTCACGAGGCCGCCAGCTGGGCAGTTAAACACTTCAATTAGCTAGTTACACATGTGGTGAACAATTAATTAATCAGACAATAGCAGGCCTCCACGTAACACTAGCCCATGTACTCGAATCATGCATTCATTTCAAGACAGGTACCCACGTCACTATCAACATCACCTGAAAAGAGCAGAGTGAGGCGAGGCGAGGTGAAGCACCCTTCCCTTCCTTGCCACTCATCAATTACCTCCACGTCACCTGACACTCCACGCTGAAATTATTACGTTTTCCAAATCCACGTGCTACGTTCAGGAAACACGAGCCAGGTGATTATTTTTCGCGAGGGATGCAGTGTGGAGAAACAACACTATTATTAGAGCCACGAACATCACTCACTAATATTTGTATATCACGGTTAGCAGACAAGGGAGATGGATAGAGAGGAAGGTGAATCATTGTTAGAAGCTTGGAGACATAAGCACATAAAAGCATTAAAGAAGCTGCAAGAATTTACCAGTTGGTCTACACGTGACAATCTCTGTATAGAAGGTAAATCATTGTTTATAGAGACCTACTTTCATTAGTTAGAGGCATATGAGAATAAAAACATAAAGAAAGCTATAAGGATTTGCCAAGAGGTCTACACGTGGCAGTCCTTGTATAAAACGTACCTACCTATACCCACCCATTAGAGTTTATTTCAGTCGTCTACCACTCTATTTCAGAACGTTTCTTTCTAATTACTGAGTTTATTCCAGATATCTACAAGTATATTTACAAACCAGTATCTTCCTGATTACTGAATCTATTCCAGTCATCTACCACTCTATTTCAAAACCTGTTCTCTCTCTCTCTCTCTCTCTCTCTCTCTCTCTCTCTCTCTCTCTCTCTCTCTCTCTCTCTCTCTCTCTCTATCTATCTATCTATCTATCTATCTATCTATTTCTATCTATTTATCTATCTATCTATTTATCTATCTATCTATCTATCTATCTATCTATCTATCTATCTATCTATCTATCTTTCTTCAATTCTAATTTAGTTTAATTTTATCAATCTTGAACCCGTTACTATTCTTGGGAAAACACGAATATTAAGACTTCCACTAAAAGTTTACACATTAATAAACCAAGAGAACAAACAAAATACGTAATTATACAAGAAATCATTAATATCACAGTGGTGTATTCATAAAGCTGAGTTTGCTCATTAAGGAGTGAGGGAAAAACAATCACTTATTTACTACAACGCCTGAATAGTAGAGAACTGTGAACCATGTAAATTAATATCACGAGAGAGAGAGAGAGAGAGAGAGAGAGAGAGAGAGAGAGAGAGAGCATGTGTGTGTGTATTCGGCATCTCTTTATCGGGCCAAGTAGATTCACCACAAAAGCTTATGAAATTATATCCACGACCTCTTGCGGGAACAAAAGGAAATGAGCGCAACTCGAATGTATCCTTTTGTGCTCCATGTGGTATTGTACCGTGACCTTTTATCGTCAGCTCACAATACGACCCTCCAGTTTCCATGGCAACGGGTAAAAAAGGCAGGTAAAAATACTGTACTAATCATTATTTACATCCGAGGCTTAAGTAGCAATTCGCCGTCATTATCAGTTATCATTATTTTTGTTGTTGTTGTTGTTGTTGTTGTTGTTGTTGTCATCATTAACATTGCTATTATTATTATTATTATTATTATTTTATTATTATTATTATTATTATTATTATTGTTAGTCTAATGGGGATATTTTCTTGCGGTTTTACTCTTTATTTTATTAACTAGTTTATTCACCTATTTATGCATTTATTTTTCTATCTATTTATTTATCTGTCTATCTATATATCTACCTATCTATCGTATTCAATTTTACAAAGCTACGTATCTCTATCAATCTATCTTTCTACCTATCTATCTATCTATTTATCTATCTATCTATTTATCCATCTATCTATCTATTTATCTATCTATCTAGCTATCTTATTTTCCTTCACAAAACTCCCTAAATTAAGTACCTGACGCATCGTGTAAGTCTCCCGTTTTCCTTCCTTCTTTTGACGTAAACTCTCGCGTCTCAAAACTCCGCAAATTAAGTACCTAACAAACTGAAGCCCGCCCGTGTACGTAAGTCTCATATCTTCATCCCTCTTTTCTTTAACGCAAATTCTCGCATCTTAAAAACTCACGCTGAGGAGAAACGATGTAAAATAAGACGCGGCGGGGGGAGGTACTGAGTAATTGCTGTCACTCACCATCTGCTTCAACCTCCTGCCGGTCTCCATCAGGTCTGACAAGTGCTTCATTTAGCTGAGAGATGCAGGCCTGGGCACAAAGTGTCGCCGCCCGGAGCCCTGCACGTACCACCTCCAGGACTGCATTAAACCTCAAGGCATATCCTCGCGTCACGTAAAGGTATGCACTTGGGTTGGAAATTAGGTTATTGCGTGATGTGATAGTGTATTTAAGATCTGTTATTTAATTTCTTTGGGTCTGCAAGAATGAGAAATAGATTAGTCCGTGATTTTTAAATGTAATAATGCGTGCTACTTAATTTGTATGGGTCTGTAAATTTAGTATAGGTATGCACGTGGGATAGGAATTTTGTTAATCCGTATTTTTTAACGTATTAAGATGTGCTACTTAAATTTTATTAGTCTGTGGGGGTAAAGATATGCGTTTTTTTTTTTTTTTTTTTTTTTTTTTTATATGAGGGGCTCTCGCAAAGGGCAACAAAAAGGAACAAAAAGAAAAGGCTCACTGTGGAAAGAGAATCAAGTTACCTCATGATTTTCGAATGTATACTAAAGTGAGCTGGATGCTTGAGATGTGCTGCTTAAATTCAATCAGAGTTCGAGGTAAAGGTTTGCATTTACGATGAAAATTAAATTACTTCGTGATTTTCAAATGTTTTAAAGATGTGCTTATTAACTTTTATGAGTCTTTTCTCTATTGTGATGTGTGAAAAGAAAAGTAAGATAAAGGGAGAAGATTGGATGCAGTATGAAGAACCAAAAAGAAAGAGACGGAATGAAAGTTGTAGATTAAAAATTAAAGCTGGTGGGCATATGCAATTCCCAAACATACACTGACATGAATCCTGGATGTCATGTGCTGGCAAAGATATCATATACAAATTTACTGCATAGAAGTTCCGAGTGAAGACACATATGGAGAACATAACCCAACAAATAAAACAAACAGAACATACTCAATAATCGTGTTCTTGGTACCGAGTCAATAGGGAGCTATTGAAAAGATTACACAAGTTTATACATCCTCTCTTATCTCCTTATGTTCTGATGTGAATGTTAGCTGCACACAGTAAATATTGAGTTCCAGGGGCCGGCCACGCCAAGAACATCTGCTGTGGGGCTCCTGGGGCGAGCTACTGGCCGGGAACCATAAAGATGCATTATCCAATAACTCAGCAGTGAAGTATTACAAGGAAGCCACAACACTACAGCATTTTCACCGGTTTTCTTCCACTTTAGTACGGAGAGGAGGAGGGAGGAGGACAGTCAGAGGGAAAGAGAGAGAAGAGAAAGAGGGAAGGGGAGAAGTCCTATGGATTAGATTATCAAGTAAAAATTCTCTCTTCTATTCACAATCTGCAAGGAACAATCATACTTTAGAGTTTGTAAATAAGTGCTATGATTTCTAGAGTGAGAAAAAGTAAGAGGAAAAGAAAGGAAGAAAAGGTCATGAGTGTTCTATGGATCAGATTATCAAGTAAACTTTCTCCCTTCTATTCACAATCCGCAGGGAGCAATCACCCTCGAGGAGTTTCTGAAAAAGAGCCGTGATTTGTACCCGACAAGGTTCCTCAGGGATTGAGTTGTCAAACTTCTTCAACACTACGACAGCAGTTCAATTTTCTTCGGGATATAAATAGAGGATTTTATCAAGTTCACGGTGATATCTTTTTGAAGGAGTTGAAAGTGATCTCCAGTTACTCATCTGCAATGATTATATCCTTATTTACACTAATTTACACTAATGACTGACTTTTATGTAAGAAGGAATCTAGCCAAGGGGAACAAGAAAGGCTGAAAAGCGACCCACTAAATGTGCCACCCCCAAAAAAGTTCAGTCAAAATGCTTATTCAAACTCTGAGAAGTGTCTTGAAACCTCCTCAGAAAGTTCATGTAGAAATAACTGGAATAAGTAATACTTTTCTATGTACTAATGGTGTAACCCACATTTTAAGAAGTGTCTTGAAATCTCCCACTTGACTCCAGTATAAAAAGTACCTACAGAAGCAACTGGGGTTCATAATACTTTTCTGTTTAGTCTGACCCACGTCCTGCCCACGGCACTATGGCTACTGTGCGGTGCTCTTTAGGTACTGCGAGTTGAAATAAATATAATAAATAATTAATGACAGGCACGCACGGTCGTGCACCTCCTTTACATACTAATTAGCCGTATTAATTCCAAAAATTTGTAGGTTAAAAGTTGCTATAGTGTATTTTAATGAATTCACAAGCAAACGTGATCAAATTTGTTTCCTTCTGGTTAAGTTTGGGTACGCGACGGCTGTGCTGCCTCCCGCCTGTGCTAACTCAACCTGCCCGACCCTGTCCCTCCCACGCACACGAAAAATTTTAAATATAAGCCGCAGTGGTTGTTTAGAGCACCTTTCTTCCGGATAAGGCAAGCCAGGCACGGAAGGAGGCCTCGCCACACGCATGGAACTCAAGAATAAATAGACAAATAGGAAGAAAGGAACGTTGAAAGGAGAGAAGGAAGAGAGAAAGGAACAAAGGATAGAAAGGAAGGGAGGGAGGGAGGGAGGGAGGGAGGGAGGGAGGGAGGGGAGGGAGGAAAAAGTGAAAACGAAAATGTACAATGGACTGCAGCAAAATGTAGGTCACGGTCTTTTACACACACACATACACACACACACACACACACACACACACACACACACACACACACACACACGTGCAAAAGACTTCGATGTTCAAATATTCACTAACAACACTGCATTAAGAATCACTGAGAAAGGATTACCGTTAACCTATAAACAGTCCATGCATATTCTCAAATCTAAAGACAACAACAATAGCAACACACTGAAATTCTTAAGTCCTTAAATCTTCCGCTTCTCACCTGAATGAAGTTTAATACGTAAGACAGAAGAAAAAATCAACCCTTATTAGTAAGAGTGTAATCAGCAGTGAGTGATATCCAATTATAAGTGTCGCCTTCTCGCAGCTCGGGATTAAGTCAACTCGTGATTAATTTGCACTTCGAAAACTAAACTTACTTAGGAGATAATTCCCTCAGATCTTCACTCGGCGTAATAATTAAGATCTTTTCACCTTTACACTGGATGCAGGAAGGGAAGAAATTACTCTCCCTCCTTAACAATGCATACGATGATCTTTTGGCGTGCCGGTAAAGTTTGTTGCCTTCCTGATTCTGATTAATACGAAGATGTCTGCCTTTATTACTGAGAGAGTCAGATTCATCCCTACCAGAGTTTGCATCGCTTCATCTTTTGCCATAAGCTTCGTCCAGTTATTGCATGTTTATTTATTTATTTATTTATTTTTTTTTTACTTAATCTAAAGAAATCCGAGCAAAAACTCGTGTGTATGTGAAATGATAAGTATTCTCGAGATTAAGTCTGTATGGTTCTCTCTCTCTCTCTCTCTCTCTCTCTCTCTCTCTCTCTCTCTCTCTCTCTCTCTCTCTCTCTCTCTCTCATTAGTTTCCAATTTCTTTTTTCTTTTTTTCTTTTTCTTTTCTGTTTTCCTTTTTTTTCTTTTTTCTCTTTTCTTTTTTTTTTCTTTTTTTTTCTTCTTTACTATTATCTTATTATTATTATCTTATTATTATTATTATCTTTACTATTTATCTATGATTACTCGACATAAAAATTGGCGAGTGCAACATAAGTTAATTTGCAACACAAGTAGATACACTAAATCATTACCAAACTATTTACGGTACTCATTAAAGGCTTTTGTCACCAATATTTCACCCTTCTGTTAAAAAAAAAAAAAAAAAAATTACAATATTTCAAATGAATTTATCGGACTGCATATCAGCGTGATTTTGAATTTTATAACGCATCGTATTATAGAAAAAAGATAACTATGCACTTGTTATCTTATTATCGTTATAAAACTGCACGTGGCTTTTGTTCTTACGGCACAATAAAGGTCACGCTACAAAATAAGAAAATAAATCATGAATATCAACAGTACTAACCACATAACATAATAGTATCCTAGTCTTAATTATTAACTCCTTTAAAAATACTAAGAAATAAACCATCACATACGCCATTAATAATAACCCCATAATAATGACCTTGTAATAGTTATGGACTCCCTTTAAAAATACTAGTAAATGAACTATCATAGACGCCTATAGTAATAACCACGTAATAGTGTCATTAGTTATGAATTCCAGTGCTAACCTTTCAAAACCTTGTGCAAATTAGGTTGAGAAATTTATCAGACTCAAGAAAAAGACTAGATTTTAATAGATTATGTAGTAATAAGTTGGGAAATTCATTAAATTCAAGAAGACAAGATTTTCAATAAGCCATGTAGTAAAATTAAGTTGAAAAAATAACTAAACTCAAGATGAATTAGATAAATAAGAATTTCACAACTTACACAGTATTCAGTATATCAAATTTTGTTCCTTTAATGAAACCCACTCTTACAAGATAAACCCGTGGATTGAAACGCTTAATTTTTCATAGGAACTGTTTCCAAAGGCCGCAGAAATAACAAGTCGGGTTTTCTTGAGTGCTTTCCTTATCCGTGACACAAGATGCTCGTTAAACTATCATTATAATCATGAAGACACCCTTGAGAATCGCGAAAACTTCCAGTAGACCTTGGTAAAAAAAAAAGTGATTTGTCAGATTTTCATGAGTGTTTTTTCCTACTCGTGACACAGGGTCTTCATTAAACTATCACTAGAATCAAGAAAACAGCATTGGAAACCACGAAAAGCTCCACTAGAACCCGGTAAAATAAGCCATGATAGGAGGCTGAAGTGTTCGAGAATACGATACTTTCTTAAAAAAAATATATAAAAAAACACGAATACTTCTACTAAAACTTGGCCATATGAAATCCTGAATGGAGGCTTAAGTGACTAAAAATACGATCCTTTCTTGAAAACCACGATAATTTTCACTACAACCCAGAATAAGGAAATCATGATAGGAAATATTTAAGAATACACTTCCTCTCATGCGACACTCCTTCAGCAAATGTCGGAAAACAGTACACCTTTAACCCTGTACAATTTTTTTTCTTTTTTTTTCAGATAAATATTCCGCAGTAGTTTTCTATTACTACTGCTGTACTGTACTGGCTCATGCAACAACGAGTGCAAGCAAAAAATTCCTCGGGCACTGGATGCTGTCATAACTCTCACATCTGTCAGACAAGTGGAAAGTTATGCGATGCCCTTCGATGTGTAAATTAAAACGGAAAGGAAATAAAATATGGAGTGAAATATTAATGCAAACCTATACCAACTACATACTGCCCACTGCTCCATGAGTGCTTCCCTATACATGATACAGGAACCTCGTTTACCAATCGCTGGAGTCATGAAAGCGCTCTTGAGAGTCACAATAACTTTCACTACAGCTTGATGAAAAAAAATCGTGATAGGAGACGAAGTAATTTGAGAAGAAAATGTGTTAAAATATCAAAGCTACGACTACTACTACTACTGCTGCTGCTGCTGCTGGAATCATGGAAACACCCTTGAAAGCCACAGCAGCTTCCACTAGAACATGGAGAAAGAAATAATGATAGGAGACGAAGTGATTGAGGAAAAGAATGCGTGAAATATTAATGCTACAATTACCCCTAGTCCTACTCCTACTACTACTACTACTACTACTACTACTACTACTGCTCCGACAATGGATAATGTTTCCTCCAATTTACAGAGGCAATGTGTTTCGGGTAATGGCGTTGTGTTGCTTATGGGACGCTGGAGCAGAAATATTGGACTCGGCGTTTTCATATTTTTGAGTAAAGGCGTTCCAATTATTTCCTCTCCCTCTCCCTCTCTCTCTCTCTCCGCCCTCTCCTTCTCTCTCTCTTCTCTCACATACAACTACACACACGTACATATCAATTTTCCTACTTTCAACTATAGTTTTTGTTTATTAAGTATTTTGTATGTCCAACCGCAGACTAATACATGCTAGAAGGTACCAGTTCCTCGCCCTATGATGTCCAGCTCACCTCTTAGCCTCCCTTGCTCCTCCCAGCCTCACCTCGCTTCTTCATCTCCCCATCCCGCATCGCTCTCTCCTCGCTTCACCTTCCCTCGCCTCGCAAAATCCTACGACCCGGAGAGCAACGAGAAAGTATTCCTGTCTGTCTGTTCGGAAAGTTTGTAGCGGAGTGTGTGTGTGTGTCTTGCAGCTAACTTTGCTGTGACACGTTTCCTTAATGCAGACCTGCGTAAAAGACAGGCAGTGAGATAGTTTTCACTGGCACCTACACCTACACTCGCTTGGGAACTAACATTACTGGGAGTTCCAACGTGTGTGTGTGTGTGTGTGTGTGTGTGTGTGTGTGTGTATAAGCATCCTTTGGAACGTCTTCATGTCTGGTACACGCATTGTTGCAAAGTACACACGCAAAGGTTTGAAGTCTCGACACACAGGTGGTGGTGAAAGCGTTTAGCGGAGTTGTGTGCAAAGCAAGGCGGCCTGCCACCTCCAGGGGTTCACAGACTGGGACGCCGCCTCGCCTTCACTATAAAAGACAAGGTCAAGAGCCTCCCGCCAGACCCTACCCGAGCACGAGGCTTTAGAGGAACCTGCTGCAAAGGAATGGAGGCTGAGAAAAAAAGCGGCCTAACCTGGTGGCGGCGCAGACTAAGGCTCCTAAAAAGCACTGTAAGGTTGTAAAGCTCATGGTGACTCACACTAGGATTATAAAGAGTATTACGAAAAGATTCATCAAAGGAGGACTAGGAAAGCGCAACACACACAAACACAAACACACACACACACACACACACACACACACACACAGACACACACACACACATACTATCCACCCCCTCTCCAAAACACTACAACCAATTCAACAACACGTCACTTGATCTACGCCTGCAAATCTGATAAATATTCCATCATTTCTCATGCTAACAATGCCCAGCAGCAGTGTGTGTGTACCGACGCTAGCTGCACGGGGGAGGACAGGTGTGAGCCGTCAGGTGTCAGGCGCTCAAGTGGCAGGTGAGAGAGGGGCGGCGTCCCTTACCACTGCTCCCTGATCCCTACTAACCCATTGCACAACACACAAGGGGGAAACATCCTTAGAAGATGGATCAGAGAGAGAGAGAGAGAGAGAGAGAGAGAGAGAGAGAGAGAGAGAGAGAGAGAGAGTGCTTACCGAGCCTTACCAGGACTACAAGAGTTACCTTCAGTTAAGAGGAGTTCACATTAAGAGCGGTGAAGGGTGGCTGGCGCGGCGCTAATGGCCCTGACCACAGCCCAGGAAGTGTCTTAAAGGGCGGCAATGGGGCAGGAAGGAGCGACGCCAAAAAAAAGGTGATACATCGCTCCATTATCTGATCCTTCTATTTAGCGGAGTGAGAGCATTGGTGGAGGGAGAGAGGGGAGAGAATGAGAACGTGAAGAAAAAAGGAAAAAAATAAATAAGCTAAAGTGAAGATGTCCTTTAAATCTGGTGTGTATGAGAGGCGCGTTTCTTTCCCCTTCCTTAGTTTTGTCTTATTTACTGCCTGCATCGTTAACCTTACCCTGCTTCCTTGTCCCTGTCCTCCGAGCTCTTCCCTTTCTCTTGACTCTTTTTCTCTGTCCATTTACTCTGAGTCTCGATCGTTATGTACCCTGTTTCTTTACCAGTTCCCCTTACCAGCCATATCCCTGTTTACTTAATCTAATTCTTACCTTCCTTCCTTATTCTTATCCTGTTTCTCTTGTCAGACCTCTCCCAGTCCATTCATATCCCTCACAGCCCTGCCGCAGTCCTTTAAAACTTGCCACATCCCTCACAGCATCCTCACAGCCTTGTTACAGCCCTATATCACTGTCACATCCTTCCTTATCCTCATCCTGTTTCTCTATCCTTTCCCCCGTTTCCTTCTTCTTAATCATGTCTTCCTACTCTTACTCTACCTCCCTACCCTGCCTTTTTTTATGCTAAACCTGCCTTCTTATTCACATTCTCTAACCTATTTCTTCTTCTATACCCTTAATATTTCTTCTTTCTATTACAAAACTCCCTGTCCTAATTTTAACCTTGCTTCCATGCCTCCCTGCCTTCCTGTTCCCAGCACAACCTCCCTCTTCTTTCCCTTTAACATCACTGTCCTTATTATACCCTGCCTACCTTTCTCCTGCCTTCCTATCCTTGTTTTTGGCCCTGCTTACTTATCTCCCTATCCGTTTAATCGTCTCCCTGCCTCCCTACCTCCCTATCCTGCCTACCTTCCTCCCTGCCTCCCTACCCCCATCCCTGCCTCCCTCCTTCAGGTACGGTCTCCAGTACTGGGAAAAACAGCACCCGAAGGAGCGTTCACTGCCTCTCGGGGGTAAAATGGTTACGCGGAAAGAGAATTCACATTGTGTCGAAGAACAAACATTTCTTTTTTGCTCTCTTTTCCTTCATGAACGGAAAGATTTCGACGCGTGAAAAACAGGTGATGGTTAGCTACCTTATATTTACCAAGACCTCGTTAGTGGAGTTGTTATTTATTTATTTATTTATTTATTTATTTATTGTTGTAAACTGGACTCGACTTGACACAGTAATCTATCCTTCTTTCATCCTTCCAGCCCTACCACGGCCGTCCTAGTTCTGCCAAGGTCCTCCCATCCTTGTTACAGCCCTTAGAGCCTTGTCACAGCCCTCCCAGCACCCTCACCTCCTTTGCACCCTTGTTACAGCCCTTTAAACCTTGTCACACTCCTCCCAGCACCTTCACATCCTTTACAGCCACGTTACTGCCCTTTAAATCTTGTCACGCCCCTCACAGCATTCTCACATCCCTTACAATCTTGTCACAGCCTTTTGAAACTTGTCAAACCTCTCCAAGTACATTCATATCCCTCACAGCCTTGCCGCAGCTCTTTTAAAACTTGTCACACCCGTTACAGCATCCTCACAGCGTTGTTACAGCCCTATATCACTTTGTCACATCCCACTCAGCACTCTTAAAACCCTTCACAGCCTTGTTACAGCCCTCACAGTCTTGTCACAGGCTTCCTACACTTGTTATAACCATTTGAATTTTGCTACAGCCCTGCCAGCATTTCCAGAACTCTCACAGCCTTGTTTCAGCTCTCGTACACTTTTTATAGCTTTCCCAGTTCCACCCACCTACGTAAAGTAAGGGTAAAAAAAAAAGAAAAGAAAAAAACATAACGAACTAAAGACTAAAGATGCATTTGTATTTTAAACGAACGGAATATTTTCATTTTTTGTAGCTGGATTTTTTTTTTTTTTTTTTTTTCCGGGGGAGGATCAATGGGCAAGGAGGAATGGGGGAAGGTAACGAGGAGAAAGACGAGGACGAGGACGAGGACCACCTGCAGGAATAGTTACGCAAGACTACCTTAAAAATAAACAGCGACACAGGACACACTCAGCTCTTTCCCGAGGCACAATTACATTTAAACCTTAATACTCCTAAACAACTTCTTTCTTATTCTCCTCCAACTGCTTAAACTTATTTTTATTTTATTTATTTATTTTTTTTTTTTTTATTTCTCATAAGCAGCCTGTATAGCCTAGGAAAGACATAATTAGCCTTCTATTCTCTTATTCTGTGTGTGTCTATGCAAACATTACGCTGTTCTGAATGTTAACAAAGGACAGTCCTAGCAGCAAAAGGATTAAAATAAGCACAGACACACAAAGCAGACCATGAATGAACATATTACGAGATTACGAGGACTCTTCTCTTTATAATTCACGACCAACCAACTGGAGGATGTTGAATGCTGAATAGAGAAAATGGAGAGTAAGGAGGAAGCTTCATACTTGACTAAGCTAGACGCACACACACACACACACACACACACACACTCTCTCTCTCTCTCTCTCTCTCTCTCTCTCTCTCTCTCTCTCTCTCTCTCTCTCTCTCTCTCTCTCTCTCTCAAACACCACAGTCTCGTCACGCCAAGTTTTGATACAGTAACCCTTTAAGAATTAGTTTCCTGAACCGCCACCGAGCCGACCCCAGTTTTGCCTTCAGAAATTTCCTCTCACAAAGAAGTTTCAGGTGTGCGTGGGTCTGGCGACGCGTCCCCTAATCTCCAGGAAGAAGGGATTAACTGGGAGAGCACTTCACGTTACACACACACACACACACACACACACAGACACACACACACACACACACACACACACACGAGGGTTGGGTTGGTCTGGTCAGGAAATGCTTAAATTAAAATCTCTCCATATACGAAAGTTAAACTCTTTTTTCCTCTGTTCTTTTTGTTTTATTTTCGTTTGAATTTTGTTTTGCTTTTACCTTAGTTTGGTTTCGTGTCTTTTTTTTATTTTCGGTTCAGTTCAGTTCAGTTCAGAGGAGCGTTTGTTCATGTTGGGAAAAAAAAAAAAAAAACACGTAAGATTTTTTCTATCGTGCATAGAGTAGTGATCATGTTGCCTAGCTCATGAATATTTGGTTTAAGAGCTCTTTCAGAAAGTTATGGATTCTGGCGTCAGTTAAGCAATAATAATGTCAAGAATATTGTTCTTAGGCTTCATTCAGTAAGTTACAGAGACTAGCTTCAGTTCAACAATAAAATGTGGACTAATGTAGAAAGTAATACCGTTTATCACTTATCTATGAACACACAAACACTCACAGATTCATCCCACTCTCGTCCTGTCATATCAATGTCAATTTAAGTGGTTATCGGTATTTTTCATTGTTTGCATCTTTATTTGCTTTCCCAGCGTGTGTTTTTGCACTACTGACAAGCCTGGTTAAAGTTTCCCTCCCCTGTTTCATGTTAATGTTCGTCATTGGATTTGAGTTCAATGACTAGATATTAGGCTGCACTGCTTTCTCTCTCTCTCTCTCTCTCTCTCTCTCTCTCTCTCTCTCTCTCTCTCTCTCTCTCTCTCTCTCTCTCTCTCTCTCTCTCTCTCTCTCATGCACAATTCAGGCTTGTCATTTACTGATTCGTAGATTATATCGCCAGACAAATTATATGTATAACCAATGCGTGTATCTCTTTTCGTTGGGCGTGCGTGAGTTGATGGCCCGGGCACTGCAAGCACACACATCATAATATCATCGATGTATAAACACAGTATATACTTTCTAGGATCTATGCAACATTAAACTCTAACCAAGACACTCATGCCCAATCAAACATGTACAATACAAAATAGAGAAGTCACAGAACCACATTAATTTCTCAGTAGCGACATGGCATCTTGTCCAGGAAACAATACCAAGTTGGAGCTCCACGAAATTATTAATCTTACACTGGACAGCATCCTCAAACATTTCAGCGCCATGTCTCGACCACATTTAGCATGCTGAAGTCTACAGGGAGTTGTTACGTGGAGTTTTCAAGGGTTCTTTCATGATTTTAGTTCTAGTTTAACAATGAGCCTGCATCATCACGGGGAAAAACACTCCTGGAAACCCAACTATTAATTTATCGAGCCTTTAATAGCAATCCTTGTGAGAGCAAAGGATCCTGAATTTGTATAATAAAGCTGGTAGAGTGAATCATTTCGTATGCATACAGTACCAAATCACCCGTCATAACAACACAAGGTTAACTTCACTAAATACTCGTTTCCACCTTCGTTTCCTTATCACATCGCCTTATACGTATTAATAACAGTTACTTACTGACTCAGGTGTCCTAGGTAACTTGATCAGGTGTTATGTTTATGAGTTACAGTTATTAAAGGTGTCCTTACCTTTCATTTATCCTTCTGTAGTACTTCCAACACGCACTCTGGACCTTCTTTCTTATGGTAATTGCACATAACACACACAAAAACCACGCAACACACCCATATCAGTCCACTCAGCCTTGGGTATGTAAAGTCTTTGATTTGAATAACGGTCCCGCGGCAAGGAATGTAAACAAAAGAACGTAGGAACCTCCTCTGCCGCTCCCCATGTATGATATTTTTCATATCTTTCCTCCCTTTTCCCTCGTATCATAATCATTTCCCCTATATTCCCCGCATTCTCATTTTCTACTCTTTTCTCTACTTGTCTCTAGTAATAACAGGGTCTAGGGGAAGTTATACAGTGACTGTTATAGTGATATAATAATTATCTAAGGGCCGCCGTGATACAGTGGGACCGCACGCGCTCTGGTAGTCGAGGGGTCAGTCTCACGGGTACGAATCATAATATTATAGCCTAAGAAGGATAGGTTGTGCATAGATGTAGAAATTATACAAAAAATACGTAGAGAATTATACAAAATAGCTGAAACTATGGCATTATTTTAACTTTTTTAATAATGATGATGTTTTGTACGATTTTGATCAAAATTATTTATTCCCTTTTCTCCTATACTCCTTGCCTTGTTTTGTTTTATGCTTCGCGTTCTTTTTTTTTTTTTCTTCTTTTTTGTCGTCTGTTGGGAAACAGACGACGTTTGGCGACAAATTTGTTTTCTGGAGAAATCATTGTTTCGCTTATATCCTGATTTATCTTTCATCTGCTTTGACAATCATAATCAGGAAGCTTTACCTTATAAGATAAAATGTTTAGTTTGTAGTCTGTCGGTAAAAATTCAATTCACGTATTTATTGAAGTGTTTAAGCTACACGGACAATATATTCTGTTATCTTCTATTCATCAAAGAATATTAGTGTGATTTTATTAGCCTAGCAAGAAATATTATATAATGTTCTTCGGTAAATGTTTAATTCACGTATCTATTTCAATGTTTAGGCTACACTGTTCATATTCTGATATCCTCTACCTATCAAGAATATCAGTATGAAACTTTAGTCTGGCCCCTATTCCTCATCCGTCCAGGTTCTCACTTTGAAAACATTGATAAATGTGAATAGTTGGATACACGCAAACTTTTCATGTAGGCTTTTTATATGAAAGTACAGTCTATCTCTGTCTGTCTAACTTCAGCACCAATATTGGAGATCGGAAAGCACTTGCAGCTAGAACAATGTGGGGAAAGTTCTAGTAATAGCTATTGTGCTGTTAACTGTTTTATGAAGGACTCTCTCTCTCTCTCTCTCTCTCTCTCTCTCTCTCTCTCTCTCTCTCTCTCTCTCTCTCTCTCTCTCTCTCTCTCTCTCTCTCTCTCTCTCTCTCTCTGCAGGTCAATGCGGTTCCTGTCTATGTATAGTAAAAGAATGAAGCTTGTAATGCCATTGTTTTTATTTTTCTCTTGGCACACGCGAACCAACTTTTTAGTAACCAACTAAAGAATTTTTTATGTAATCTCTCTCTCTCTCTCTCTCTCTCTCTCTCTCTCTCTCTCTCTCTCTCTCTGTGTGTGTGTGTGTGTGTGTGTGTGTGTGTGTGTGTGTATGTGAGTGATTGATCTTTTGAAATGAGCATGCATTATTGGCACACGTGAGTCATTTCGGTAAGTGGTCGCGGGCAGCAAGAGTGAAAGCTCAGAAGGGCTTACCAAAGTGTGCCTTTGTTGCAATACGCTCGGTTTAGTAAAGCACCGCTTGATTTTCTTTTTTGTCTCTCTAAGCTTCGTTCTTCATTTCCAAAATTTTAAAACACTAAAAAAAAAAAATGTTTTTTTCAAAATATATATATATGGTGAAGTGGTTTTATGACTGAAGCTTTTGTGGTATATTATCTTTGAATCTTCCTTTTCTTTTTTTCTCTCTCTCTCTTTTTCGGGGGTGCAACGATGAAAAGATTAGTATGAATGATGATAATAAGGATTTAGATTCTGAACAGTTTATACACGTAGCAGCTCTTATCTTACCGTAAACTGAAAAGGAGGGGGACAGACAGATATACTGACAGAAAAGAATAGGGAGCATACTTTGAAGTGCCTTGGTATCTCACAAATACTATTTTCAAACGCCAGTAATGATTAGTTAAGTATCTTTATCCTTTCTCCTCTCTCCTCTCCCATCTCCCTTCTTCTCTTTTCCTCCTTTTCTTCCTCGTCCTCCTCCCCAATCAGTCCATCCCACTGCCACTCACTCGCTGGATGAATAAGTAACGAGGAAGTGGTTCCGAGGCTCTCCGCTGTTTGATTGACGGGAAAGTGACACTGACGGAGAACACATCACATCTCAATACCGCGAACTCACTGCTAACCCGCTGCCAGGTGACTTTTTTTCCACATTTTTTTACAGAGGTTCTTCATAAAGGGATGTTTGATTGTTAATTTCAGTTGGTGTTATTGTTATTGCTACTAATTTTCAAGTTTTTTTTTTTTTAGGTCAGTTTTTCTTTCCGCTGATGCACTAAACTATTTATTGCAGGTGATATTACTACTACTACCACTACTATGTACTACTACTACTACTACTACTACTACTACTACTACTATTACTACTCCTACTGGTATTTCAACTAATTTCCAAAAGCCTTTTATTGCACAGTTCTTTACTACTTCACCAAACCACCAATTGCAGTTGTCAATAGCACTTCTTTTAATTATCAAGAGACTCTTTATACCTCAACTTTTCGCTAATTCACTGAACCCTTTATTGCGGATCTGAGGAGGTGTCGCGACCCCATCACAGCACCGCGACTCACTGGCTGCACGAGGATAAACGAGCAGATTCCTCCCAGTTTTGTCTCGTGGATCAGGTTCCGACCACTGCGGTGTGACTTGAGCCATTACCAAGATGGATGCAGCTGCGGGAGGGTAACACAGTGCGACGCTCATCTGTTTCTTGTATCAGTGAGTTGGGGAACAAGTTTGCTCAGGGGTTTTATCAACATCAGGAACGTTTTGGCTCGGGAGCTTACGAAGACTGTGGAACTGGCCCAAGGAGATTGAAGCTGGATGTATTTTCGTTTTTGTCAGTCCTTTTTTCTTTTCTTTTCTTTTCTTGTCTTTTTTTTTTTTCCTACGTAAGAGGAGCTCTAACCAAGGGCAACTAGATAAAAGAGATTGAAGTTGGCTGAATGTTCGGTTTTATCACTGTCCTTTTGCTGGTTTTTCTTCTTATTCTTACGCAAGAGAGGCTCTGACCAAGGGCAACAAAACTGGAAAAAAGACTTATAAATAAAAGCCCACTGATTGTTTCTTTTATCAATGAACTGGGGACAAGGAGACAGGCTGAGTGAATGTTCGCTTTTGTCAGTGTCCCTTTCTTTTAGTTTTTCTTCTGTCTTTTATATAAGAAGAGCACTGACCAAGGGTAACAAAAGGAAGAAAAAAAATCATAAATAAATAAAAGTCCAGTGAAGGTGCCAGTATAATTTAAGAAGACAGAAGTAGCATAGCAAAAATCAAACTTCTACCTCAATGTACCCCAGCCCCAGGTCTTAATCTTGGAACCCTTAACATCAAGCATACCACGAGTCTAAATACCAATCAACATCCATTCAATCAGTCGACCTGAAATTCACTGGACTTTGCCACGTGGCATCTCGGAGGCGACTGAGGCGACAGTAGCAGTACATAAGTGACGCCAATGTGCAAGTCGTGACGGGGCGCAGTGCATCACACTAATTAGAACGCTCTTGGCAGCAGCATCCCAGCACAGGGCAATACGATCAGAATCATTATTGCTCATGTCTGTTTGGTAAGCTTTGGCTCTCTGGGGAATGGAAGTAATGGTCTGGCGCAATAATGGTAATGGCAGCGGCACGTGTACTGATTACTAGGGAAAGGTTTACGTGTCCTTACCGCCTGCATTTGGTCTTTTCCTCCCGGGTGGCCGAGGAAATGGTCTCGAGTGGAAAGGCTTTCAGAAGGTCACTTGTATTACTGATAAGAGGCGCCACGCTGCCTCGACGCGCGTGTAATGGAGGGCAGCGGGTGTAATGGGCTTGGAATCTAATGGCCTCATTGTGTATGCGAGTGTTGGGGTGCAATGGCCACTACTGAATGACGTGAGGGCGTGGGAATGAGTATCTCGAGGACGTGGGCGTGAAAAATGTCACCACAACACACACACACACACACACACACAGCATTGAGGAAACACGTCACACATTCGCGGTAAAACATTCACCTCCTGCTATTTTTACATGGAAATTAACCTGATCAAGACCTACAGAAAATTAAAAAAGAGAAAAAAAGGTGAAAAACTATAACTGAGGTACCACTGCTTAATTTTCGCTCCCTAAAAAGTTAAGTTGAAATCCACGTAAAAGAAAAATAAGAGAAAATAAAGGTGGGTTTGTTTAATTACTGCTTTCCGCTGTTCATAAGCACACAATGCAACATTTCTTCCACATAGAAAATAAGATAAGATAAAAGGGAAGGCTGTCTAATTACCGGTTTCCCGCTATTTTCAAGTACACAATGCAACACTTCTCCCGCAACTCACGACGCAACACTCACTTCGATACCTGCGCTGCGTTCTGTGCGTCAGTAAGTCAAGATACAGCGCAAGAACTACAACCGAAGTCCCTGTCCTCCTTTGCCCGGCTAAAAATAAAGTAAAACAACGCCCAAAAACACAACAGGTCGACGGGATGTGCTGCAAAAAATATAAAGTGAAAGAAAATGTGAAAGAAAAACTGAATACCACAAATTTCCTTTCCCAGCTGAGTTTACCTTTTTCATCTCCTTCAGAGCAGCTGGGTGGAGGTTGAGGTTTTGAAGATAGGATGGTGTTTCTGCTTTTCCATTCAGATGTCTGCTCGTGTTTCAAACGTAATTTAAATTCTTTCTTTACCGCCACACGCACGCAGACACGCACCACACTCAAAACACTTCTGCAGACACACAACACACAGATGTAACACCACACTTTTGTTCCCAGCATCCGCGCAGGGACAGGTTTCCAACATGTAGACCAATTACGGTTTCTCTTCTTTCTCTTTCCTTTTCATTGGTAGGTCGTCGTTTTCTTTCCACTAATTTCAGATGACTACTGCAGTGTTACTTCTGCACTTTTTCTTTTCTTCGTCTCAGTCCTCAAATTTAATCATACTATGTTCCTCTTCTGTTTCCTTCAATGTTCCTCTTCTTTTTCTTTCCTTTTGATTACTAGGTCGTTGTTTTCTTTTCATTGACAATAATTATAAGTCTACTTTAGTGGTATTTCTGCATTACTCTTCTCTTTTCTTCTCTATCCTTAACTTTAAGCAATTAGGGATACTGTCCCTCTTCGTTTTCTTTCCTTTTCTGTTGCTAGTTCGTCGTTTTCTTTTTCCACTAACAATTATCAGAAGTCTATCTACTTTAGTATTACTTCAGCACTTCATTACTCTTTTCCATCCTGCGTATTTAATGTTCGTCGTATTTTTCTTTTTTTTTCCATTGCTAGTCATCGTTTTCTTTCCACTAACAATAATCAGAAGTCTACTTTACTGTTACTTTTGCACTCTTCTTCTGCATCCTCAACTTCTGGCTTTATACAGTCTCCTTACTTTCATCCTTATTCCACGCCATCACACTCAACAACACCTGATGAGCCGCGTCGTGTTAAGCAGGAGATGAATTAAGTGGCACGCGGGAATTTGGTATCATTTTGGAAAACCGTTTAGCGGGAGTCGATGGCGTTATCAAGCAGGTAAACTGTTGTGACACATGGCCCATTAACCTGTGCGTTAGGCGAGCCCCAAAAAAGTGAAACTCCGGGGAAACAGGATTACGGCAGCGAGAGCCAATGGCGGACTTGACTGGACTATAAGAATATTCGTTTACATCTCGTCTTCATGGGAATAATCTTAAGGAATATTCGTGTGCGTAGCTCTTGATATGTAACCAGAATAGCGCAGTGATGTCTGAATTGAGTGTATCTTCTCATGTGTCAGTATTTTTTTTATCTGAGGATTTCCCTACGGCGTTCTGAACTCAAGTTGAAGTGCTGATCGATTGTATGTGATGATGTGTACGTTAAGTGTAATCTACTATATTTTAGCATTAAATTCCACCTTTACTACTGAATATGAATGGAGATATTTAATAATGAACTCTACAGGATGTTAAGTCAAGCATCACACACACAACTTTACTAAAGATGAGCTTTAATCTTTATTTTTATTACTGATTATGAATGAAACTTTTTAAATACTAGTAAACTCTCTCCCTCACCAAACCTGAACTTTAATTTCTGCCTTTATTACTGTCAACGGAGCCTTTGGAATAGTAAACTTTATAGGAAGATAAGGTCTCTCTCTCTCTCTCTCTCTCTCTCTCTCTCTCTCTCTCTCTCTCTCTCTCTCTCTCTGGGAATGTAATGTGGTGATTTTGAGCGTCAGTAACATCAATTTCAAAAGCCCAGATACCCGGCTGATATTGGGACGCTTCAATCTATCAGCGCTGGAGTCGTTACCAGTAGCATCAGATTACTTTATTATATTAGGGAGTCGGTAACTGTGGGATTCATGATGATGCGAGTACTTGAGTTTGCCTGGTAATTGCATTTGTTAGTATTTACTGAGGAACTGGAATGCTTAATTAAAGGGAGGAGTGGAAAGATATACTCGTACTTGACAGAGCAGAGAGGCAGTGAACAGTATACACACACACACACACACACATGCACTCTTACAACCCCCCCCCACACACACACACATACACACACATGCACACCTTTCTCTCTCTCTCTCTCTCTCTCTCTCTCTCTCTCTCTCTCTCTCTCTCTCTCTCTCTCTCTCTCTCTCGCTCGCTCCCTCTCTCCTTCTTCACTTCACGTTCTAATGATTTTTTTTTTTTTTTTTCTATATCGCATGAAAAACATCGGTCATTAAGCTTCCCCCACACAGTTAGCCTGCGGTATTAATTCTTCCAGGTCTTGTCATAGCGGCGCTTAAAGCCGATGTGGCCCCTATGTGCCTTGCAGTGCCCGGGGTCTCCTTAGCCTCGGAAGACTTCCCTCGCTTGGTGCACGTGATAGAACCGGATATCCAGCTCCCGTATTTAGAAACGCTCTGCTCCCTCACCACGACTGTTTTCCAAGGTCACAGAGATGATGAGCCGCGTTCTCAAGAGTGTTTTTTTTTCTGTTAGTAATGTCGAAATCTTGTTAATCTGCCACTAAAAGCATGAAAACATTCTTAAACCCTGTGTAACTTCAACTAGAGTCTTTTGAAAGTAGTGGAGGTGCGGAGCAGAAAGTCTCAGAATGCGGTCGTAAGCTTGCATAATGGAGACGTATCAGGGAGCTGCCAAACTGCCCCCCAATTCGCAATCGTTTTCAGTCATTAGGGAAATTTAAAACATTAGGTCAATTTGTGAATGGGAGGATAGGTGGAAATAGGTAAGTGTGTTTCATGCATGGACTTCTTCCTTTCCTTTTTCTTTTTCTTCTTCCTCCTCCTCCAAGTTCAAAATTACTTCCTAGAAAGAAGAACGCAGCACTGAAAGGATAAATTCAAAGGGAAACCAGCCGCTAAAATATTGCTCCGATATCAAAATGTATGGATGTGCATGCCGTTTCCACACACTATTTCCTCTGATCATGCATTCCAGTCTCTCTCTCTCTCTCTCTCTCTCTCTCTCTCTCTCTCTCTCTCTCTCTCTCTCTCTCTCTCTCTCTCTCTCTCTCTCTCTCTGTGTGTGTGTGTGTGTGTGTGTGTGTGTGTGTGTGTGTGTGTGTTGGAATGGCTTGTAGCTTGCCATGTTGTCCTGTTCTGTCTCTCCTCGCTTGGGCAGACACCTCGTTGAGAACATCTTCCTCCTCCTCCTCCTCCTCCTCTCCTCTCTCTCTCTTCGTCCTCCTCCTCCTCCAGGGTGTAGTTGCAGGAACGAGCGGCTTCCTGCACCACACTCATCCAAAAAAAGGCCAGACCACTGAAGATGTTGTCTCATTTTTTCCTTCCTTATCTTTCCTTTTCCTCCTCTTTTTTCTTTCTCCTTGTCTGCTTCTCCCCTTTACTTTGTTCATGCTCGTCCTCGTCCTCCTTCTCCTCCTCTTCCTCTTCTTCTTCCTCCTTCTTCCGTTCCACCTCGTAGTTTTCTTTCTTTCTTTTTCATCTTCTTTTCTTTTCCCCTTCTTTATTTGTCTTCTTCCGGCAGTATCTCTCTCTCTCTCTCTCTCTCTCTCTCTCTCTCTCTCTCTCTCTCTCTCTCTCTCTCTCTCTCTCTGGAACCACCCGACGTACGTTTAGCATTATACTGAGCCGCGCAGGATCAGGATAGGTCTGCGCAACGCTCTGGTGATTTCATAAAGCCACTTAGCATACACTATCAATCAGAACACGTACGTAGGCAGGCGCCGTTGAATCATGGGAAATACAATGCACGCAGCCGTCCAGCACCCCGCAGCATTCCCACCACCACCACCACCACCACCATTATGACCAACCGGAATCTCAAGTAGCTCAGATGCAGAATTGACTCTTGCCTTCCTCTCGTATAAGAATAGACTGCAAAAGACCAGCTGATCCACACGAGGCATCACCACTACCACCACCAGCACCACCATTATGACCAACCGGAATCCGAGGGAGCTTATATGCAGAATTGACTCTTGCCTTCCTCTAGTATAAGAAAGTAAGACTGCAAAAGACGAGCTGATCCACCATTACCATCACCATCACCTCCATTACCACCAACATAATAGCCACCCGGATTCCCAAGTATCTTGCACATGCAGACTTTGCTCTTGCCTTCCTCTTGCATCATAGTAAGACTGCAAAAAGCCTGTTGGTTCACATACAGTAAGGCGACTTCTTTCTAAATATAAGCTCCTTCCTTCTCTTTTTTTTTTTTCATTTATTTACTTTTTTTTTTTTCGTCTAGATTCAAGCTTCTTTCTAAGTCGGTTTCTTTTCTTCTAACTATAAGCTTGTTTATCTTTTTGTATCGTTTGCATTCGTCCTCGCAGGATCTATATTCCTCTGGCAGAGTCTTTACCTATATCCTTCCTTATCTTATTTCCTCCTCATAGCATTTATAATCTCTCATCATCACCAGTATCCTTCTTCACAGCATCTATTTCTTCCTCCCAGCATCAATATTTCCATAAGAAAATCTATAACTCTCTTTACAGTATCTATATTTTTCCAACATCACCAATAACCCTATTCTATATTCCCTTAACAGCATCAATACCGCTCTTCAAAGCATCTAGACAATTCTCAGAGCACCACAACATCTATACCCTTCTTTCCATCATTGATATCTCCCAGCAGCATTTATACATCCCCTTAGCCGTGTCCCCCTCGTCCTTACCTGTGGCTGTGGTGGTTCAGGGGCTCGGTGGCGGAGTGCGGTGCTCCAGGGCTAAGAAAACACCACCAGCGCCTCCACCACCTCCTGCTCCTCCACCGCCAAAGTTTCAAAGTTCCGCAACAAATGACACAGACGCAATCACCGCCGGAAACTGGGGTTGAGGAGTACAAGGGGCACCAAGAGTGACTTTTAACACTTGTTTGTATTGATAAGCGCAGGGAGTTAGTTCGAGAAAAGTTGGCGAAGGTAACCACGACGCAGCGAGACACTACTAACGCTCAGCCAGTGCACGAAGCAACTGGCGGGCGGCGGCGGTGACGGAGGCGGCTGCTGGTGGCTGAGAGGCGCTGATTGGTGGTGCCTCCAGCGGCCCTCCTCTAACACGCAGGCGCCGGGACATCTTAGCTATAGCACTTTTTCTCAATGTTGTTCACTCAGTAATACCAGAAACTATAGAAATAAGACTTTTTTTCCTTATGTAGGATAGGTTATGGTCGGGGCAACAAATGGGCTAGAAGGAAAAAATAAATAAATATTTTTTTAAGCCAACAGAAGGTGCCAGTTCCCAAAATCATGAGGAAAAGTGCCTTGACAGTTGTTCTTTTTCTCAATGTCCTTCACTCAGAAGTGCAAAAAAATGAATAAATAAAATAAATAAATAGATAAATAAATAAAAGAATTAAGACATTTTTTTATTTATTTTATTTTTTATTTTTTTTTTTCACGTAAGAGGGTTTCTGACCAAAGGCAACCAAAAAGGCTGGAAAGGGCTCACTGAAGGTGCCGGTCCCAATATTATGAGGAAAAATATTTGGAACTTACGTAAGGCCAATTAAAAAATCACAAGATACTTGCAAAATATAAATTTTAAGTACACTCGCCAGTTAAACTCGATAAGCACTAAGATTGAGCTAAATATTAAGTCACACAGAAAACACATAAAGACGTCAAAAGGCTTCGTTCAATCTGTGATGATTTCGCCCAAAAAATATGACACAACCCAAGCAATAACATAAAGACACAAGAAAATAAGGGAAGCTGCAAGAAGCCATCAGGCCAACACGGGGCAGTCCCTGTACGAAACATACCTACCTGTTTCCACTTATCATCCCCAACTCATAAATTTGTCTAATCTTCCTTTAAAGCTCCGAAAGAAAGAAACACCAAGAGGAGATGGAACAAGAAGGAAGAAGGAAGAATAAAAGATAACAAGAATCGGAACGGAAAAAAGGATTAAACGAAGGAGGATGTAAGAAAGCTGAAATAAATGAGGAAGGAAAATATAAACGCAAGAACAGGCAGCAAGATTACAATAAGCTATCAGAGAGAGAGAGAGAGAGAGAGAGAGAGAGAGAGAGAGAGAGAGAGAGAGAGAGAGAGACTGCCGCAAGAAGACAAATAAAGAAGGGGAAAGAAAAGAAGATGAAAAGGAAAGAAAGAAAACTACGAGGTTGAACGGAAGAAGGAGGAGGAAGAAGAGGAAGAAGAGGAGGAGAAAGAGGACGAGGACGAGCATGAACTGAGTAAAGGGAAGAAGAAGACAAGGAAAAAAGAAAAAGGAGAAAAATATAAACGCAAGAACAGGTAGCAAGATTACAATAAGCTATCAGAGAGAGAGAGAGAGAGAGAGAGAGAGAGAGAGAGAGAGAGAGAGAGAGAGAGAGAGAGAGAGCGGGGTAGGGGGAGATCAGAGTATTGCCAGCGCGCTTCCGGCCTCCGTTAGCTAGAGAGAGAAAACAATGAGTGCAACTTTGTGATCTCATTATACTAAACAAACACCTAAAGTCGCCTACAGTTGCTGATCTTTAGTCACTCGGAATGTTGTTGTTATGCTCTTTCTCCTTCGCTTCTCGTTTCTTTGACTCCAGCTCCTCCTCCTCCTCCTCATCCTCCTCCTTCTCTTCCTATATATACTCAGATACCAAAAGTCCCCAGTATTGTCTGATCTTTTGTTACTCAGAATGGTCATGTTCTCCTTTTCTTCCTCCTTTTTTCTTCTGGTTCCTCCTCCTCCTCCTCCTCCTCCTCCTCCTCCTCCTCCTCCTCCTCCTCCTTCTCCTCCTCCTTCTCTTCCTTATCCTTTGTCCTTACCTTTTTTTTGTCCTCCGCCTGTTCGTCCTCCTTCTCCTCGTCTTTTCCTTCTTCTTGCTCTTGTTGTTGTTGATGTTGTCTTATTATTATTATTATTATTATTATTATTATATTGTTCTTCTCTTGTTATTTTTGTTTTCGTTCTTGTTCTTTTCTTCCTCCTGCTCGTTCTCCTCCTTCTCCTTCTCCTTCTCCTCCTCTTCCTCCCCCTCTTCCTCTTCCTCAGTCTCCGCCCTCTCCTTCTGCTTCTTCTAATGACCTTACTTCTCCTGCTTAGGGCCATCTGCTGACATCGGCAATACTGTGAAGAGCTTTAATTGCGGAACTCCTCAAGTCTCAATGAAATCTTCGTGCATGGCAGTCACCGTGGGAAATTGACTGCATTTCTTTTACCTGTCCGTGTGCTGATAACTTTGCAAACCAGCTTACAGGGAGCTTACAGGGAGAGATAGAGTTTGTAGACCCGAGTCCTCTCTGTATTCGTATGAGTCTCTTGCGTGTTTAGCTCGACCCTCTAATTGCTGTAGTCTCGGCTATGTATTAATGAAATGGTTTGGTGTGAGTTAAGAGTATGGTTTGGGAAGGCACCACTGACAGTTTGCAGCCCCAAGTCCTCTCTGTAACTGTATAAGCTTCTTTTCTTCTACTTTTCTTTGCTTTAGTTCTTATTCTTCTTTTTCTTCTTCTTGTTCGTGTTATTCTTGTTCTCCTTTTTCTTCTTCCACCTCCTGTTCCTCCAGCCCAACACGCTGAAGGTCCCTGACAATACAAGTCTTTCGCTGCACCATTTAAGACCTTATGTCTTATGAGATAGTACGGAGGTGTCAAGACGCCTCACTGCACGTGGTATAGGGGACAGGGCCATCCGGTGGTAGGAAGTGGCGATGGCAAGACTGGTCACAACTTTCCCTCCACATCAACAAAGGAGGTGCTGGTAGAGGGCTTCGGGAGATTGCAGGCTTGGTATTATAGGATCATGATTTGAAGCACCTACGCCGCAACTCCTCCACTGCTTTCAAAAGGCTCTAGTTGAAGCGCCACGGGTTTCTAAGGGTATTTTTATGGTTCTAGTGACAGATTAGCAAGATTTCTTCATTATTCACAGGAGAGACACTCTTGAGAACCCGGCTAATTGTCTCTGTGGCCTTCGTAAATAGTTGTGGTGAAAGAGTGAAGCGTTTCTGAATACGGGTCATAGAGTTCCTGTAGCGTAGATTGAGAAAAGTGAATAAACCTACGTAGTCCTGTATTTTGGACTGACTGGACGAGGATGAAAGGAATAGAAAGGCGGCAGTGAATTTCAGGTTCAAGCAAGAAAGATGTGTTTATGTATTCTTGTAGTAAGGAAAGGTGTATTCATGCGGTCATGTTGTTCTATTTATCTAGTTGTAGTACACATAAGAACATAAGGGAAGCTACAAGAAGCCATCAGGCCTACACGTGGCATTCCCTGTACGAAACATATCTACCCTGTCATCCCCACCCGTAAATTTTTCTAATCTTTTAAAACTTACAAATGATTCAGCAATAACAGCTTAATTACTGAGTCCATTCCATTCCTCTACCACTCTATTTGAGAATCGCGTGGGTTGAGTTATTGTCGTGTAGTCCTGTCTCCTTGTGTGTGTGTGTGTGTGTGTCACCATGATCAAATTCACCAAGTTGTAAGTTTCTGGAACTTGTAATTACAGACACATGAGTAAGCGTTTTGTACAGGATCAGAATGGCTTTCCAGGACTCCCTCATCTGCTGCTTCAAGGCTGCAATACTTTTTCCAGGAGACTTCTTCTCGCCCACTGAATCCTAACGGGCACTCTCAGACAGTCGATTTCAAATCCACTTGAATTTCTTTTCGGTTTAGTTAACTGAGTTTTTTTTTTTCTCTCTCTCTCTCTCTCTCGAGTGAAGTGCGTTAAAAGTTGATCCTCTTTCCCTGCCTGATAGCTGGCAATGTCTGGGCACACGCGAGGTTGTAGCGGTGAAGCGGGAAGGAAGTAAAGTGACGTGATTAGAAAATTTCCTGCGTGGCGCCGCAACAACTAAGGATATATGGCGCCGGATAACAAAATGCAATGCTGAAATGAAAGTTAAAAGTGACAAAAATAAGATATAGTTCAAATTTAAAATTTAAAAGAAACAATAGAAATTACAAATGAAGCGGGTTGGGATTTTAATATACTAAGCCAGCTTAATTAATAGTTAAAATATAATGTGAGCCTGGGATAAAACATTGAAGCCTCTGACACCTTCGTCCGTGAGCTGATGACTGGACCATGACTGATTACGCGCGTATCTGTGACTCAGTCAAGTGAATCTTCTGATCGGGTATTAGTTTACGATAATTAAGTGAAGGAGAAGTGTCATTCAAACCTGCCGAGTGTCAGAGGCGCAACCCTCATTGGGAACGCTTGAGAAAACTGAAGGAAATGCAAGGATAGTGACTGAACGAGAGCATGCCGGTATTTAGAAACGCTTTGCTCTTTCAACACGAGTATTTCCAAAGGCCACAGAAATTATAAGGCGGGTTCTCAATAGTGTTTACTGTTAAAAAATTTAGAAATCTTGTTAGTCTGTCGGGGTGGGTGCAGAAGTGTCTCAGAATACGGCCCAAAAGATGATATTCTCGAGTTTGGGAATCGTTCGTAATACTAATTTAGTGCCCAGTGTCCACGGGTTATCTCGCTAAGGAGCCCAGCTCATGACGGGTGCCGGGCGCTGGTGCTGATCCTTGAGACAGTAAAACCCGTCCCTGCAACTTTTCTCGTTAACGGACTTTGAGGATAAACCAGAGGCCTTAACTGTCCTGCCCTCAGTGTGGTGTTGAGTTACGTCAGGCCCGTCACAGTCAATAGACGCACAGGTGGCTGGGAGAGCGGCAAGCGCAACTCTCTCCCTCTCTCTCTCTCTCTCTCTCTCTATCTCGCTCTCCCTAAGGGTAAACTAAATCACAAAAGAGAAAAACGGAGATGGATATTTACTCACTTTTCTCTCCTCGTATATCAAGAAGAAATATGCATCACATTTTCCAAGATGAAGAAAAGAGGCAAGAGCACAGCAGCGACCTCCAGGCACCGTGAAAGCCAGCCAGGTGTCCCCGTCACGAACCCCGCTGATGTGATGACCCTTGCTCGTCATGAGGAACTGAGAAATTGGAGGGAGGAAATGTTATTAGGTAGCAGACGATATATATATATATATATATATATATATATATATATATATATATATATATATATATATATATATATATATATATATATATATATATATATATATATATATATATATATACATTTTTTTTCAGTTCGGGTCCATCTACACACACACACACACACACACACACACACACACACACACACACACACACACACACACACACACACACACAGACTCACACACACACGTCAATACCAATAATCCACATTGTTTTACGGCTCAGAGCACTTAATGGCGCTCATGTCACGGCAAATTATCTCTAAAATCTATTGTTTGTTCACCGTCACTTTCAGTCACTATTGGGAAGCCTTGGAGCTCCCTGCCACTGCTTCCCTCCAGGTACTACACACCCACCTGAACTAATTAATTATATCACTAATACCTAAGGACGGCCACATGGCCCACTTGCAAAGGTAGACCCTGTGATATAGCAGCAGTTCTTTAACCTTTTAGATTGTACTGATAAAATATCATAAAACTTCAGATTACAATTTCGAAAGATACTTTTGACATGAAAAATTATAGAGCAGCTCAAAACCGTTACTGTTGCTGTTCTTGGTGTGTGTGTGTGTGTGTGTGTGTGAGGTATTAAAAAGAAAAAAAGACGTTGATTTGTGGCGGAAACAGTTACTAGGCGCATTCAGAGCACATCAAAATCTACCAGAAAAATGTAGTTTCGCCCGAAAATGTTAGACGGCTGCACTTATATAAATTTACCTGTTTAGGTTAGGTTAAGTTAATTTTGGTTTGGTTACGTTAGGTATGGTTTGTTTAGGTTAGGTCAAGTTAAGAACTCCCATCTTGCACCCCGTGTGTTCCGTGGGCCTATATAGGTGCTAATATAACTTGTTTTTAGCCTGTAAGATTATTCAGTAATGACTTGAAGACACCTTCTATTGATGTGAATCAAAACAGGTTTTAATGATCAAGGTATAGTCACCATAATGAGGCTGTGGAAAAAAAAAAAAAAAAACCTTGGAGCTCAAGAATCTCGCAGGCCATGTGCTGTGGTGCTGACGTGTGTGTGTGTGTGTGTGTGTGTGTGTGTGTGTGTGTGTGTGAGTAGAGATTATCACCGTGTGGGGGGAAGATGTGGGCTTTTTGGTTTGGAACACAGTTGTTACTATGTCTTAGCTAGGATCGGTGTCGTGATGCTGACGCGATGATGCACATACGCAGATGACCGACTCGCAAGTATGCTCTCAGCTCAAGGATTTCGCACGATACTAGCTTGATCTTGATCTTGATCTTGTTGCTACAGGTGGATCGGGAATACTCCTGAGCCAGGCTCAGGAGTAATCCCGGCAACTTATGAAGGAAAAAAAAAAAAAGTGGCAAACAGAAAATGGACACCATATTTCACACCACTAACTCCTACATCGTACACACCATATTTTCTCTCCAGGGACTCCTTCACAGCCTCAATCATCTTTTCATTCGTCTCTCTACACAGTCCCAGTAGCAATACCATTCATTCCCTTCCTGTCTTCTCCTCTCTGACATTCCCTAATTCCCTCAGTACCACTTGAATCATCTCATCCCTGTCTCTGGCATACTTCTCGCACTCCAGCATCACATGTTCCACCGACTCATCCTCTCCCATGTCACACATCTGGCACACTTTGCTGTGAAACTCAGACCATCTGTAACTCCTTGCATTCACATCTATGCACTGTGCCGTCGCTCGAAAGAAAAGATAACCGCCCAGGCTTCCCTCATACCACTTTTCATACGCTGGGGCCTCTTTCTCTCTATACCACTCCAAAGTACTCTTTTGTTCCATCTTATTCTTCCATTCACTCAGTCCCACACATTCCACAACTCTATCTATCTCATTCTTCCATTTTCTTACATCCCATTCTAAGCCTTTTCCATCCACAACATGCTTCCTCTCAAACCGCTGAAAAGACCAACTAGTTTCTAAGCCACTCTTTACTACCATCTTAACACACTTCTTCCCCCACCTGCTACTCCTAATATTCCATAGAAACACCTTTCTCGCTAATCTTGCATCATCTATTTGCTTTAATCTAGCCTTGTATCTTGGGGTTGCCTTTACATGCCTCTCTCTAAAAGCACTCCGCTCAAAGCCTCTATTGCTGCATACCTTGATGCATTCAGTGCCATTCTTGCTACTCTATTCTATCCTACTTTTAAATCTAGTTCATTCTCATTCCACGCAATCATATCCATACCATACATAATGCTCGCAACAGCCACGCTCTTCCAGACTTCTCGCAGCATGGCATACTCGCTCTCAGCCTAGCTGCACTTCCTAGTCGACCAACCCATTGGTTTACCATACTTATCTTTTCATTCCTAGCCTTCACACAGTCATTTGGACTCATCCACATCCCCAGGTACTTGTATTCATCAGTCTGTTGCAATTCATTCTCTTCCAATCTTCTTCTTCCCAGCTTTTCCCTATTCGGGGTCGCCGTTGTGAATGAGCCTTCTCTACGTATTTCTATTGTTTGCCATCTCTGGATTTATATTCTTCTCCCCAAGATCATTCTCTTCCAATCTCCACACTGAATTTCTCTAACCCTTTGACCTATTCACAATTATTACCTTGCTTTTCTCACTGCTAAATTTCACTCCAAAGTCTCTTCCATACCCATCTACAACATCCAACAAACTTTGAAGGTCATCTGCCGATTCACTCATAACTACATCATCTGCATAAAAGAGCACACATATTCACCACTCCCCACACTTACTCCTGCATTAATCCTTCTTATTCTGGCAGCCAGTTCCTCTATATACAAGCTAGCATTCTCATTCACGTAATCCACTTTAACAGCCAGGAGTAATCCTGAGTCACCTGTAGAATCAAGATCAAGATCAAGATTCACACCACTCGCTGCTACATTCCCGCAGTATGGGAGATAGAAATGACAACCGAGTAAGTATTGGTTAATTATCTCCCAAGGTAGCAATGTCCGACCATCCGTTCATATAGATAATTCATGTATCTCCCTATGGAAGCCTTAGTTATATGGTTTTATTGGCCTAGTTTGTGTACTATTGCGTGACCAGTCTTTCCTCTTACTTGGTTCACTTGGTAGAATTTAGAGGGTCTTCCTCATATCTGTGATGGTCCACCGTTACTTCCAGCCCTAGAGTCTTCTTTCCGGAGATCAATCTAGTCTGGTACGGTGTTAGAGGCTGCCCTGCAGTGTGTTGTGTATCTGGGTGTAGGAGGCTCATCTGGTTGTTCCTTCAAAAATTTGCCTTAGTCTTGAACTTGATAGCAGAACAGCTCTTGATGCCTCTAACATGTTTTGGGAGTGTGTTGAATATTCTAGGGCTATTTTATGTAAAACTGGAGGCTAAAAGAGTCTTGATTCTCTCTGGGGTAGATGTGGATAGTGATTTTCTCTCACACGCTGTTGTGTCTCATGCAGTGAGGAAGTAGTTGGGTCAGGTATCAGTTTCTTTAGTATCTTCCATACATATATAGCTCGATATCTCTCGTCTCTTCATCTGTAAGTATTAGCCTAGTTTTTTCAAATGCTCCCAATAATTGAGGCCTTGCATACCTGTGATTTGCCTGGTGAAGTACCTTTGCACTAACACCAGTTCCTGTATATCTCCCTTTTTGTATGGTGACCAGAGTTGACTACAGCAGTCAAGTATTGGCTGTATGAAGGCCTTCCACACTGTTAACATTAGTACTTGTTCTCTGGACCTGAAGGTTCTAAGGACCCAGCTAGCTTTTTGCTTGGCTTTATTTGTGGTTGTATGGATGTGGTGTTTGTAGTGGCATCTTCATTGAGGTGGATTCCTAGACACTTGACCACAGGGCTTGATGGTATAGTTTTGCCTCCTGCTGTGTGTAGTGCTGTGGAGCATTACCCTGTAAGATGTTCTAGTCATTATTTAATGAAGCCCCAAGAACCTTTAAGTCAAAGGACTAATGTGTTGGTGTATGTTTCAGGGTGATGAAAAGCGATGTGCTCAAGTGGCTGTGGAGAGCATCATCACATGGGGGGAGGCAGCAGGTGTGGCAGACCTCCCACAGGACCTGGCCCGGGTCATCGCAGCAGATGTCACCTACAGACTTCGACAGACTCTCAGTGTAAGCATGCTACTTTATTTTATCTTATGTGTGGGGGGATGTGTTTCGTTTATGGGATGTAGTGAAGAATTAACAGATGTTCTCCTTTCGCCATTTCCCTAGAGTCAGGATGGCACCACCTACGAGTCTTCTCCAGTTGCTTTTGTCCCTTGCTTCTTCCTCTGTGACTCCCATCCTTTACAAGTCTACCACAGGTCTGCCATCTCTCCGTCTCACTCTCTGTCTTTCCCCTTGATCTTCTTTACTCAGTGGGTTATGACAATACTCATCTAAAACAGTGCAGCATCAGATGAATGTGAGTGAGTCCAGCTTCTTAATGATGTGTCCTATCAATCATTTTTACCCAGAAATCAGTTAGGTTATTGTTACTGTAAATGTTTCATATTGTATCAGCTCTATGGGTGTTATGCATGTAATATAATATTATCAATGTGATTTTGATGAATATCTGTCTGTCTATCTACCTATATACCAGGCTGACAGTCTCACACAGGGTGGCTCAGACAAAGCACCACATACTCATAATAAGCCACAAATTGATAGCATAACCAAATTAAAATAAAACCATATGTCATACTGATATGCCTGATTGTTAATTCACCAACTTGTAAACACCTGTGTAATTAAAAGGCTTAGATGAATAAAGCACCACAAATTCATACCTCGTGTCTTGCAGGTGTGTGGACAGTTCCTGAGACACAGCAAGAGGCGCAGACTGACCCCAGATGACATCAACCGAGCCCTTGTGTGGATGGACGTCCCTTCTGTCAATGGGTGAGTGTCTCTCCATCACCATTATACAAATTTAAAATCATTAATCACCAGAATAAACTTATTTTCAGCCCTGATGACTGAAGCATTAAGTATTCTAATTCTTCAAACTTCATCACAACTTTGTATGACAATTCAATTGCATCTTTCTCCCTTAGATCTGAAAACCAGTGCACACACACACACACACACACACACACACACACACACACACACACACACACACACACACACACACACACACACACACACACACACACACACACACACACACACACACCATGGTGCGAGCCATCAATCAATAGTCTCTTCTAGATTTGACTTACCTTTAGGATTAATGTCAAGTATTTCCCCACCCCCAATGTACATTTTCAGTTTGTTGACTGCCTAAAGAATAAATCGTTTATTATTATTATTATTATTATTATTATTACAACTGAAAGATCCTGGGTTTCATTCCCCATCCAGGTGGAGGCAGTTTGGTCAAGTTCTGTACAAAAAATTGGTCCATCACATAATTGGTTCTTTTGCCTCAGGTACACAAGCAGTGACCCAGTGGAGTGGCAGGCAGTGCCTGAGGTAGGGGTGCACATCCCACATGATCCCATAGTCAACCTAGCCAGCACAGGCCTCAGTGGAGACATATTTCACCAGCCTGGCAGCCCTTGTGTCAGAGGTCAGTCTTCATCAGTAGCACATGTACAACTTGAACAAATGTATTATTAATTTATTCACATATAATGCATAATTTTTTTATAATGTCAAAATGTGCTGTGTGGTACAATATGACAGTGTCTTGTATCATTGCAGGAGAGTGGGCCTACATCACAGGGCACACCATAGTGAAAGGAGAGGGTGGTGGAGACCCCATACCAGCTCCCTTGCCCCTAGCAGCTGACCATCTTCAGTATTATAAGACACTGTTCACTGTTATCACTGGACCATCTAATGACCTCTTCAAAGTAAGCAGTCATTACTATTAATGATGAGATTGATCAGTACTGTTACTTGACCAAAAGTATTTTTAAATTCCATCATCCTTGCAAATCAAAATCGTAATGATCCTGATTTTCCTTTTATGTTCCTTCAGATGATGTGTGAGGATGTGGCATCAAACCCTGGTGTGAATGGCATTGTTGGGTACATAGTGGGTGGTGTGATGCGAGGAGCTCATCGGGCAAGACAGAAGCCCTGCATTCTTCGTCGCCTGCTCCTCATTGTACAGGCACTCCTCCTGAACCCAAACCTCCACTTGGGCCCTCAGAACTATGTGAGTTTTCAGTATGTGCATCCTTCCAAAAATAATGAGATAATGTTAATAGTAAAATAATGGTTGTGCCTGAAATTATAATCTTGTTTTGTGTTCAAGAGACTTTTTGTGTGGATTTTGGATAGATTTTTATTTTCACAAAAGCATCCTATACTTGCATTCACATAACTGAAATAGTCAGTGATACTTTAGTGTCATACAGAATGTGTTAATCATACTTAATGATGGCTTTCAATATATAATGGTGGTTATGTAAAGAAACTTTCCCTCACTAGATGCGTGACATCATCAACGTGCTTGTGTATTGCATCATTATTGAGCGCAAGTCTCCCCAAGACACCCAGATGATCCGCAGCTTGGCCTGCAATGTGCTGCTTCAGGTAAGAAGATTTTTTTTCTTGGTTTTCCATAGATCAAAGGGCTTTGAGATGAGGTAATGGCTATATAAAGTTGGGATTTTGGCAGTAGGCTCATATTGTTAACTTTCATTATAATATGGTAATAAATATCATCTTTTAGTGATAACTCTGATATTAAGGTGTTGAGGCTGATCCCAAAACTCCTCTCTTAGACAATTTAGCTAGGTATTCTACTCCCTCAGGTGGTGTCACGAGAGCCTGGGTGTCGAATAACCTGGGAGGGGGTGGTGAGCAGTCTGGGAGGTGTAGTGGCCAGCAGCAGCAGGCCCTGGGGACAACATGTAGGGGCACTAATTGGCCTCCTCACCCTGGGATGTCCTGCTCTGCTACACAGCCTCACTCCCATTGCCCGTTCATACCACAACCGTCTGGCCCATGCCATTGCCCAGGCACCAAGCCCCAGCACCCGTGATGCCCTGGACGCCCACACAGCCAAGTGCCTCTTGCTGGTAGGTGTTGGTATTGTACTGGTGCTTCATTGCCTAATAACACTGAAAGGATGAATACCAAACCACCTGCTTGGTTCTCATAGTTGGCTCTATATGTTTCTCTAAATGCTTTAATCCTTTCACTGCAATATGCAACAATTCACAACACTAAACAATGTAAGCATGTACAAAAAAAATAAGGGGTTAAAATAATGTATTTTCCAATTTCTAGCCAGTACAGTGTTTGCAGGTAGCTGTAGAACAAGAAAAGACATGTCAGAATGGTTAATGATTAAGGAAAGATGTTCCAAATAACAGTGAAAGTGTTAAACCACAAGTCATTGCTCTAACTTTGACATGAAATATAACAGTTTATTTATATATATATGAATATATATACAAATAAATTTATTAATACAAAGCTTCTTTTCTCTCAGGCTGGGCTTGTCAATGTCATGAAAAGCTACGTTAAAAGTCTCCCGGACAATATGGTTATGTTTTCATCCACAAAGGAGTCCTCATCACCTCCAGCAGCCTCCATGTCATCCAGTGGCATGGGTGATGGTGACGTGCCCTTTGAACAAGTGCAGGAGATCTACAACCTTGGGGAGGAGGCTTATGGATCAGCCTTTATAGCACAAGTGCCAACTGTGTACCTGTGCTGCACTCCCAATCATGTTCCTAGCTTCTTGCAGTCTTCTGTTTACAGAGACCAAGCCATCTCTGGGGATGCTCTTCTCAACCCTCCACCTGCCAAACGACCCAATTACAAATCCTCATCTTCGCACCACCTACACCAGACACTCAGCAGAGCCAAGGTGAGAAGAAGAGACCAGCCCTATGCACCAGCACAGGTGTTTGAGGGATACAGGAGTCTCCCTGAAAAATGCATCCACGTGAATATTGGAGGATGCCCAACTAAGAGTGTCAACAAACTGAAGAGGAGAGAAAGTTCCTTGCCCACAGTGGTGCCACATCCACATCGACCCCTCCTTGCCCGCTACTGTGCAAGGCTCACTGGTTGTATGCCCCACAACACCTTCACCAAACCACTGCATCCTCCTCTAAGACCTGGACCTTCACTACAATACCTCATCCTGTAATCTTGTGGACACATTATACTAACCCCTTATTATCTTGTACAGTACTTACCTTGGTGTGAAAGACAACTGCAATAAGTGTACAAAATTAGCAATATTTCTTCCATGTCAAGCTGCCTAAATCATGATGTCATGAATCTCACTATTTGGAGCAGTGGTTGTTAAGGCCTGAGGAATGTGTCTTGTCTTGTTGTAGTTACAGGACTGGAGATGCAGGCTTTTATCATCATGTGAGTCTGCAGTTATCTCATATGTGATTTGTAATTTCATACATATAAACAAAAAGATTATGGCTTTAAGACATGTCATTGTCATATTTCCACATCATGATTTTCATATTAGATGCATCAGTAGCCACTCATTTCTGTTCATGTGAGACCTAAAGCATAAATGTGACTGTGCCAAATTTAAAATAGAGAAATATAAGTAAAGTACCTGGAAGATTTTGTGCATCTATTAAGGAACAAGGAGTTGTAGAGTGGTGTTGGAGAAAAGGTTGTGAGATTGCAGGGATGTATAGGATAGATCATGTGAGAGGACAGCTCCATATAAAAATAGGAGGATAACAGAGTATGAAAGAGAGAAAGATTGAGAAAATGTAAAGATGTACGTATATTAATGTGTTAAGATGAGACATGCCAAAAGGGAGGTTTAAGGATCCAGCACTGGAAAAGATAGAACTGTTCATATATATATATATATATATATATATATATATATATATATATATATATATATATATATATATATATAATCATGTTCTCTAATGCTCAGTAAAGTGTTTAATAGAATGGATTCTGGCCTGGCTGGCACATTGATAACATCTTCATTGTGGAATCTAGTTTTCTGTGCAATGTATTTAGATTATGTTAGTGTAGTACCTCATTTACTCATTTGTGAAACATCAGCTGTAATGATATTGGTTCTACATCAGTTGAACCTGCATATTCTTTCCTTTGACACCCAGTTTTCTCAAAAATTACTTGTACTTAATAGTATTATGCAATGTAAAAGTAAGTGCCTCCATGGTAGTGGCTTGTGTGCCTAGCTACAAATCTACAGACCCTGGTTCAAGTAGTTGCTGTTGGGGTGGTTGGCACACAGCTCATCCAGCAGTTCATCCTTCCTTCAGGTTGGTCATTAATAAGTACCTTGGAAACCTGGGAAGGTAAATTGGGATGTCAGCATGATCCTGTGTGGAGCAAGGGACATCCACCACAAGCTCAAAGGGCAAGGTGGAGAGGATTACAAGACCAGACACAGCTGTTGTGTGTACCCCAACTTTACCTTGAACGTAAATATAATAATACCCGTTTTTGTACATTTGTGTCTCTTTCCAAGTCCTGTTTGAATGAACTCATCTATGGCACAGACAGGCATTTAGTAAAAAATAGTTTCCCTAAAAAACTAAAAAGTATTTATTCTCAGAAAATTACTTAGTCACACAACCACAACACAATATAATGGAATGTATCACTTAACACCAATTCCAATGAACATAATTTAAATAAACTACAATAAAGGAAACATTTGCTTAAAAAAAAAGAAGCAAATGCAAAAGATGATCAAGGGAGACAACACAGATGACAAATAGAGAACATTTTAACCTCAAACAACTTTGCCTCTACATCATCAAACTGCTCACTTGAATATGACAAACAATTTGATCAACAATAAACATTAAAGTCTTGTAACAGTGTCAACTAACAACCGTCTACTGTATCATTTTTCTCATGAAGATAACCCAAGAACATCTGAGGGAGAGAAGGGATGATCTTAGCTGGTGTACAGTTCTCAGACAAGGGGATGCTCCAAACCTTTTACCTTTTCAGTACAGTAATCCTGTTATAATGGGCAATGATTTGTTGGACACCTCAAGCCAAACACATCAGTACATAAAGAAATAACACAGATCCAATAATAGCAAGTGATTAAAGCAATTTGGACATGCATTTGTCTCTCACTCTCTCTAATTTCATCCTGTTAAATACTTTAATTTCGATCATGTGAAGAAACACTGAAGTACAAGTGCATTATTATGTTCGGCCTGATGTTGACACTTTATACTTTTCTACAATCCTTGCTATCTCTAATATGTTACTCTGAAGTGTTCCTAATACTGTGCAAGGTCAATGCAGTGCCAGTTTACCTAAAAATATGAGCTTACAATGAATAGTTCATGGAATTACCAATCCATTATAAGGAAGGATTACTGTAAAGCATCAAAATCCAAGACAGTAGCCACAACTCTTACAATACGATTAAACTTTGATATATTCCAGGATGTACACCATTCTCACACACTGATATGTGAAGAAATAGAGAGATAAAGAGTCACTGGATATGTATGAGGAAGTATTATGAATATCCAACATACCAACCACTTACACTTGGCTTTTTTGGAGATTTTTAAGTGTACAAAAAATAATTTGAGCTAAAGCACTTACTGGAGGGATTAAAGTGCATATCCTAACTAGAGTGTAGGACATCAACACTTCCTTTGTGCACCACCTCTCTCAGCTTCAGACTATATAAGTGCACAATGACACTTAAGAGTACATATCTACCATTTTTATATACTGAGTGGAACTGGGTGTATTGAGTCAAGTTAATGGGTTATAGGAACAATTTCATACATCACAATCACAATACACAAGCATACAATACACTAATCGGCTTCCGTCATAAAGAAGCATCAGAAACAATAATTACCATTTATGCTTCCTCTAATACCTTGACTTCATATGGCAGGTGAAGTCAAGGAAAACAAATAAGTGTGCTCCACATTACTAAATTACATTTGTGCAGTTCTGGTACATGAAATATCATGGTACTAGAGAGACAATTAAACAACTATATGTGCATTCTGTTTCCACATTTTTAATAAAATTGATTGTTTGGCATCTACCCTCATGATATGCTTAGCTACTCAATACTCACGTGCATTACTTAACTCCAGTAAGTTACAGTTTATTGTCAGATTATTGATTAAGAACTCATGAATGGAATAGAATTGCATTGTGGGTTGGCACAAGAAATAAAAACATCCCCGTAGACTGCCAAGGTTTCATTCATGTATAAAAATATCCTGTACCATCTGGGAAATGTGTCATATTCAAATAAAACGATATTAAAAATAGCCATACGTTCTGAGGAGCTATATCGTTGATCTCAAAAATATAGTGGCTAAGGTGGTGCAATCTGAAACCTGGTTCCCTTGATGCCTCAACTGAGCTGTCCAAAGACATAACCAATGAGACAACAGTCAAGCATCAGCCAACCTTAATATCAGCACCAATAATCCTCCTTATCCTTAGTGACATGTTTCAGCAGCATCCCAATGACCACTGGAATGTGACAAAGTCCTCCTGTGGTGTGCTGTACCCTGAAGGACCTTTCCTCCATAGTGGTCTTAAGCAGTGCAGGTTCCTTAAGAGGAGTAGTGCTCAGGCATGACGTAGGAGATGTCGTCCCAAGGGTGGCGATACAGACCTTGCTTCAGGCGCTTCTGGTCCAAGTAGTGACCTGAAGGGACAAAAAGGCATTTTAATCACTATATGAATGTTAGCTGTTTTCTTTCCCTGTAAATTTACTGATCTACATCTCTTACACAGTGTATTTTCTCAGGCAAAAGAAGGCATTTATACCACTATATAAATGGAAATGGTTTTCTTTCCCTGTCTTTACTTTTCTATATCTCTGAGATAGTGTATTTTCTCACAGATAGCCTTGTAAATTTGCTCTTTCTGTGTTCCTTTCTTAACTTACTCCAGAGATTGATTGACTGATTGGCTTAAAAGGGAAGGCACCAATATGGCCATGTGGTACCACTACAAAATATTCAGAAGTAAATAAAATGGTAGGGTAAAAATGTAGCAAAGTCACCAAAAAATAGCAAGATGAAAGGAAGTGGGATTAAACTAAATCCCAAAATTTCACAGTTAAGCTACAATGACTTCAAATCTAGAGTGTAAGGGTCTTCAGCATGTTTTGAAATAACAGATTCATTACTGCCACTGCTACAACTGAGTACATGCACCAGACACCTCATGTTCTATGGGAGCTGTAAGGCTCTGGATAAAATTATTGGGAACCTGGATAAAATTATTCTTAAACCTTCAAGGAACATGAATACATCACTCACCAATGAATCCCATGGAACGGCCAAGAACAAACAGTCCATTGATTGTTCCAATATTGATGTACTCCTCTGCCTCTTCCCTGTTGGTAAAGGAGTTCAATTTTATAAATATACATATACTGAGGCTCTCTCCCAAAAAGGGAGGCAGCCAAGACAAGGCATACAACTTCTACATTCACACTCTTTCACAACAATCTCTTGGCCCCTTGACCCCTAATTGAGAAGAGAAATATAATGGATGATAAAGAGAGGCTTAGAGGAGCACAAGGTGAGGAGTTAAAGAAACATGAAGAAATACAAGAAATAATACAAATAGGGTAAAACAAGAAATGGATAACCTTTTACATAATTCATAGTTAAGGATTCCAGCTTACCGAGTGAAGGAGCCAGAATTACGCAGCAGGTCCACAAATGCCACGCCAATCACACCGTCCACATTAAGGATGAGGTTAGGCTTTTTGCTGGTGGTGATCTTCTCCACCTCTAGAGCATAGTCAAGTAGTGGTGTGGTGGGGAAGTCCTTCTTCACAAAGTTCTTAATGATCTCAACTCTCTTATCTGGATTGTTCAGCTGGATAAAGGAATTACTGTAAGTTATCTTGAGGCATAAGATTGGGAAGAAACATCACATTACATACACAGTTTATGTGCTAAATTCTAATATAATTTTACACTGCAAATAATAATTTTAATTAGTACAAGAGAACAATAATTGAGATAGTAATTGACAGGATTCTTAAAATAATCTTGATATACATAAAGGAAAATCATCTTCAACATAATAGCCAATACATTAGTTACATCATCAGATACAGACAAGCCACTTCACTTCCTGCAGTGCCTTCACCCAATGTATGCCTCATGAAGGGAAATACAAAAGAAGGATAAGCTTTTTCTGATACAAATTGAGATGTCTTTTGTCACTCACCGACTTCACCCTGTGGCCAATACCCATGATCAGCTGGCCTTTTTTGCGCATGTCATTCACAAACTCCATTGGAAGAAGTCCTTTGTCGAAAGCTTCACTGAACTGCCGAGCTGCACCATCCAAGGCACCTCCAAACCTGTCTCCCTGCAGCCAGTCAAAGAAAGAAGTGGTATTGCCACCAATGTATTAAGTTACAAACAGTAAAGGATGAAGGGTATCTATATACTTTATGCCTATTCCTAAGAACAACCACAAGGGGTGCATGCACCCTACTATCAAGATTCACTTCTGTGTTAGTTGTTTCCTCATAGTACAAGATGTTCAGATCCTCTCATTCTCACCTCACTTGGACAGCTCTGTTCTCTTATTTCAATGGAACTCACCCTCTCAAATAAACTGCACAAATCAAAACTATGCAATCATGTACTACAATAAAAATCCAAGGGATGAGCAAGTTTCTACTTATCCCAGCTGAAAATACAGCATATTCTGCACATAACAGGTCTGCAATGTCACTAGACACAAGTTTTGAGGAAACAAGTAGTATGTGACCTGTTTCTACCAAACACAATCTCAGCTCACAATAGTCAGGAGTCCAGACACAAGAGAAGACACCAAGTCTTTGCCAGCCCTGGTGCAGACAATGGTGTTATGAGCACCAGACACTGCTGGGCCGTGATCTGCCGTCACCATCAGACACATCTCCAGGAAGGTGGTGGCATAAGGAGGCAAGCGCCGCTGGAACCACAGCAGTGACAATGTCCCTCCAATACCCAGACCTGGCAAAATGAATAGTTGGATTAACATTTATCTATTTACAAAGTAAAGTAATCCACCTACTTTACATTGCTTATTGATAGATAATTGGAAGAAGTTTCTTCACTGTAACATGTACCTTGCTCCAGGACAGCTGAGATGGGCATGCCAGCATAGAGCAGCTCCTGCCCACGTTCATCACTGATTGAAGTCATGAAGGAAGCAGGTTTGCGGATCAGACCCAGTTCCTGTGGAGGAGACACATGTCACTGCCATTCATATATCCACAGCCAAAAAATTGCTACAGACACTGAATTTCCTAAGTATTCATTCACATTATCAGCCAACACAATACTGGACATCATCCAAGAGGAACACAACTTACCCTAGCCCAGCTGAAGTCCATAGGCACTGTGGGGGGAGGAACTTCTTCCTTGGGAACAATAACACCTTCTTGCAGCAGCTTCTGGTACACTTTTTTCACTACCTGTTAGTGACAATACAAGATACATTTTTATAAGATACTCTATACATCATCTCCATTAAATTAATTACAATAATGAAGACAGTTTCATGTTGTTCATATTCCTTGTGTACTTGGCTATAAATCTGTAAGTGCACATCAACATACTGAGCTTATTTTTCATTCAGAAGACACCTGAGTTAGTAAGGCAGTACACTCACCTCACCCAGCTCATCAAAACTGGATGGCACATGAGCTCCAGCTTGAGACAGTGCTTTATTCTTAGACACAGCCGTTTCCCGCTCAGCATTGGCACAGGCTCCAGCATGACCAAACTGCACCTCTGAACTAAACATTCCTGCACACATGGAGATACAGACACTCAATACAGACACTCAATGTAAGTTAATCATTCACTAGTGGCACATAAAAAATAAACATGATAATTTTTTTCCACAGTCAAGAAATAAAGAACAGAACATGCACCACACACACACACACACACACACACCAGCACAGGTTCCTATGCACCAGGCAACGATGGGCTTGACAATCCTCTTTGTCTTGAGAGCCTCCACCACCTCATATTCCTCAACACCTCCCACTTCTCCAAGCAGAACCAGCATTTTCACCTGCAGGGAGGAAGTGAGGACATGTAAAATCATCCTAATAGCAACAGTTACAGTAAAATTGATAAGAATAGTTTTGAGATTCAGCATCATAGCAGCAAGGTAGTATATGTAGTGACAATATATAGGGATGAGTGATACAAGGGACAACTGTACCTCAGGGTTGTCATGGTAGCGAAGGAGATGGTCCATGAAGGTTGTCCCTGGGTAGCGGTCACCTCCAATTGCCACGCCTTCATACACACCATCAGTGTTGTGAGAAATGAGGTTGTTGAGCTCATTGGACATGCCACCAGACCGAGACACGTAGGCCACACTGTACAGAAAAGCATGGAGTGCATCAGCGTTGCAGGTTAAGATGAAAGGGAAGTTTTCAGCCCATGGATGATGATAGCACTTGTGAGAGAAGTAAACAGGAATCTGTGTATCCTATATGAGCAAATTCTTCTATTTGAAAACTACATTGGGTTTCCTTATGACCTCACTACTGACCTGCCAGGGCGGTACAGTTTAGAGTGAAGGATGTTGTCCATCATGCCACCAGTGTTACCAATCTTGAAACAGCCAGGCTTGATTCCTCCCACAGTGGCAGGTCCAATGATAGACACACCCAATTCTGTTGCTTTCTTGATGAGGATTCGAGTCATGTTTTCTGGGATGCCCTCTGCGATGATGGCAATTGTGCGGATCTGAGATTAAGAGACAAAATCAAGACCTTTCAGAATCTCCACAAATTGAACATTTGAAGATTTAGAACATATGCTATGATGTGAGAGTTGTTAGTATATCAACAACCACTGAGTAAACTGACCTGTGGAAAACCAAGGGTTTCAATGGTGGAGTCATAGGCAGAGCGGAGGGAAGCAAAATTGATCAAGACATCTGTTTCAGGATGTTTCTTCATTGCATCAGCCATACTCTTGTACACTGCAAAGATAAATGGTGAATACTGGAGGCAATCTGATCTAGCCAGCTGAAGATGGACAAAACCTTAAAAATATAAACAAATAAATAAATACAAATGTCTAGACCTTGGGATAACCACAAGGGCTCTTTCCATAGTGATGACTATAGGATAGGTCTGCTATATATATCACTGTTGCAAGCTTTACATAGTTCCTTCACAATGTACCTGGAACAAGTATCTCCTTGTGTCCCCAGTAGAACTTCTGCTTGTGGTCACCAGTGAAGGGATACACCATGGCTGCCACAGAGGGCTCAGTACGGGAACACACAAAGTCAAAGTCCAGCATTCCCTAAAGATGAAGGAGAGATTAATTTAAAGTTACATTATTGGGGTATTATAGAAACAACCTTAGCCTACTAATTTCCTTAAGAAAAATATGATGCTTTTTCAAATTGTGATCAAAATTCTGAAAGAATCAGCAGTGAGATCAAAACACTAAATTAATCTAAATCTAACATAGTACTCGGATGAAGAACAATTAACAAAGGAACCCAAATGCTATCCTATCTTCTAACATGACAAACAGTAAAGGAATTGCTACATGTAGGCTTTGAGGACTGCCATGTGTAGGCCCAGGGAATGCCACATGTAGGCTTCAAGGACTGCCATGTGTAGGTCCAAGGACTACCACACGTAGGCTTTGTGGCTCCTTGCAGGTTCCCTTATTTTCTTATGTTCTATAAGCCACCTAACAAACCTAAAACCTTGTATCTCCCAAAGAAGCAATGGCCCCTTATCCTGCATTTATTCACTTTGACAGAGGTCATGATGCAAACGTATAACCTTTTATCTTGCAGAGGAGCAACTCTGTCCCCAACACACAAAATAATTGCAAGTCATCATTACAAATTCAGCACACAAAGCACAAACCTGAACAGCTCGAGTCTGCATGCCCCAGATGATGGCCTTGGTGTTCTTATGGAAGAGCTGCTTTGTGTCCTTAGCTGCTACTGTCACAGTTGGACCTGAGGACTCACTTTTCCGCTGTGGCCGTGGAGACTGCTGAGGTGAGAGAAGAAGTTTGAAATTCGACTGGCAAAATAAACAGCCTGATATCTGCACAAACGTTCATGCTTAGTCAATGGAGAGCTGTTAAGAAGGAACATCGATGCATCTAAGTTGTTTCACATAACAAAACCTCTTTGTTAATGACCAATCGCAGAAAACTCCAGAAACACTTCACTTGAGTTAAATATCCTTTTTTGTTTTATATATGAGTGCCCATTCCCACACAAGCAAGGTGGTATCTAAGAAAGAAGCAGAAAATTAAAGATACAGCTATGCAGACAACTAAAGATAATAATAATAAATAAAAAGATCATAAAAATAAGGCATAATGAAAATAAACAATACTTTTACATCATTCATTCATATCTAAATAATATTCCATCACTTATATATATATATATATATATATATATATATATATATATATATATATATATATATATATATATATATATATATATATATATATATATATATATATATATATATATATATATATATATATATATATATATATATATATATATATATATATATATATATATTCTGCCATTTACCTTTTTTCAATTATATATATATATATATATATATATATATATATATATATATATATATATATATATATATATATATATATATATATATATATATATATATATATATATATATATATATTCTGCCATTTACCTTTTTTCAATTATATACATATATATATATATATATATATATATATATATATATATATATATATATATATATATATATATATATATATATATATATATATATATATATATATATATATATATATATATATATATATATATATATATATATATATAATTCAATTTACTTAATTCCACATATCTTTCACTTTCCTGGTTCTTTAGTCTTCCAAGATCCAATGCTTTCTTAACACCATTTCCTCATTCTCTATTGCATACACTCCTTAACCTTCTCTCTTCTGTTTCATATCTTCCACTTCTATGCCCACTCATATAAGCACAACTATTCATCTTTTTGACTTGCTTCTGTCCGTATTAATATAAATCTCTCAAATACAACCAGGTAAATCTTTTTCCTCCCTTGTATTTTAGCTTCATGTCATGCATTACACTGATTCTCCAGAGCCTTATCCTCTCCCCTCTTCCATTCTGCTTCTTTCTTGTTTAATGTTAAGTACAAACTTGCTCATAGTAGGATTCTTGGCTGTCTATCCTCAATCCCTAAGTGATCTCCACGTAACATGCACAAAGTAGAAAGATGGATTGGTAATCTCACTTCCTATGGATAAGTTAGACATAATAAAGAAGAATTAACACATAATCACTTCAATGAAACATCATCATAACAAAACTAAGAAAACTAAGTAAAAACTCACTCTGCAAATAAAATGTCTAGGCTATGTACACTCTCTCTCTAGCAACATATAAGAACAGAGAAGCAATGATTAGGGATTAGAAACAAATATAGTTGGGGGAGATGGATCAAATCAAGATGATGAGCAGAGAAAGCCAGACACTTGACAATAAAAATCAATAACTATGATGCAGCACAGCCTAAGTGTACTAGTGGTGAAAATTACTTGACAGGGGGTCTGGTGGGTGAGAGTCAGGGTATGGACACAGGACATGACATACAGGTCAGGTTATGCCAAAGCCTCGCAAATTTGTATACCCCTTTGAGATTTGATGAAAACATTTCCTTCAGATAAGATATTTCCACTGGAGGGCCCTACGGAAGAATAAAAGTCATGAACATCACCCAAACTCGTCTCACAAAGGTCAAACAAAAATATATTAATACAGTTGTCTACAACAAAACCAAACACCACAACATTCATGGCTAGATTATTTAAATACATCTAGAAATAAAGTTGGTAAAGATTTCCCTTGAATCCACTATCTCTTAACTACCTTCAACAGTTAACATATCTTCAAAACATGTACATAGTCCTATTTTAAAAAGTTGTACATTGTCCTATTTTAAAAGGCTATCTTCACAAGAATATTTCTCCAAACAGATCTTTGTCCCCAGCAGGAAATGAATATCCATTCCTTAACCTCAAGACTGTAACAAGGCACAGAAATGGCTTACGGCAGTGTTCTGCCCCCCAGGCAGGAGGAAGTTAGCTGTGTGACTCTCAGCAGTTGGCTCCTTGGGGATGGGTCGTTTCCCAAGGGCCATGGAGACGATGGCTGTCATGTGAGTCTCATTACCAAACACATAGACTGGGATGCCCAAAGTCTTGCCCACCTCTCTCATCACTCTGCATGGGAGGGAAAGCTGGAGTTAACACTTTGGAGTCAAAATATGAACAAGTATTCTATAAAAATATATAGGATTTGTATCAGCTCATGCAAAGAAGAAAATCAAATGAAAAATTACTGATTTTGAAAATGGAATTTGCTTGCAAAGTTCAATAAGAATAAGCCATTGCTGGAGACATGAGGAGAAAGGTATGAGGTATTTAGTATTGTAAAACAGAAGGTACCCAATGGAGCCAGGTAAGAGATGTGGAGAGGTGCTGTCTAAACCCCACACAGAGGATGTAACACTCCCCTTTCCAGTAAATGTTGCATCTTTAGCACATATCTTTAAAAACTTACATGAACTAAGGAACTGAGAATAAAAGGCACCAGTCACTCATCCTAACTGAGCTGCTCTACCTCAAGCCTTCCTGGTAGTTAGGTCCAGCACGACGCACATAGATGCTGATTTTTCCTTCAATAAGCTTTGTCTGGTACTCCTGGAGGGCTCTAACGATGCCCTTGAAGGTGGCGGCTACATTGGTGAAGTTCGCAATTCCTCCACCCACAATGAGGATCTGAAGAAAACACATCAATGATAATCTATTCCTATACTGCATGTGGTAACTTGAATCCTGTACTGCTACATGACATCAAAAAGGACATTAACATCTTCACTCCTTATCTTCAAGTACAGGACTAGTCTGTTTGTATACCAGGCTGACAATCTCACAAGAAATGGCCCAGACAAGGCACTACACACTCACACACACACATCACTCACACTCCGAGCTCCATCAGCCCACAGTGGAAAAGGAAAGTCTCATAGTCCACCAAGCTATACCCCTAAAAAATAGCACAAAAAAATTAACTTATGATGATTATGTATCCTATGCCTAACACTATCATCTCAAACCTGGTCTGCCTTTGATATGGGTTGTACTTCACCTTGCCATCAGGGTGCTTTTCCTTGGTCATGAGAGTCAGAATGGTCTTGGCATACTCATAAGTCTGCTGTTCAGAAGGTGCCCCAGAGTACTCTCCATAGTTTGCCAGCTCAGAGGCCCCACCCAATTCACAGATGGTGTCTGAATAGATTACCGATGCACCACCACCAGCAACCATGGTCCAGATGCGGCCCTTCTCATTCAGGATGGTCAACTGAAAGAGGAGAGTAAGGAGTCATTAGTGAGCCTTTCATTATGATTTATTAATCATCAGTAAAGTGGATAATGTCACAAATGCTTTCACATCAAGGCCAGTGAAGTATATCAGTCTGGTTCATAGGAGGGTCTACAGAAGAAGGCAGTTTGTGTTTTGACATTATAAACGTGTACAAGAGATTCATATTAAGGCAGGAATTCAAAGATGTGATGAGCATTTATCAACAGACAGATATTCATTTTTCAGAATGTGAAAACTTGTGCTTCATGGCTCAAATTTTTGTATGCAAAGTAAATATTTGATACTGTCAAAGTAAGTTCTGTTAGAATTCAAATAACAAGAAAAAACTAACAAACCTTAAGTGACGCTCCACTCTTTGAGTCCAAGTCAGCAATGAAAGCCTCCTCTGGCAGAGCATCTCGGCCAAATGGAGGAGGGTAGTCGATGTCACCCCACTTAGCCTTACATAGGAACTCTGCAGTGGCATCTAGCTTCGCTGCCAGATCCAGGATGTAGATGTCCTCATCCGTGATCACCAGAGGATTTATCTCAAGGTAAGTGAAGTACAGATCAACATACAGGTTATAGAGAGCCATAATGAACACAGCAGCCTTCCTGTGGGGATAAACAACATACTTACTACCTTGGCACAACTACAATATGGTGCAATTCACTTGATATTATTCAACCTTGATGACCAATGGCAAGTGGGCATCATTACGTACTCTTTTCGTGATCCTTTGAGGTGAACCAGCAAGGTGTCTTCGATCTGGGCTTCTGTGGGGCGTTCATCAATGCCCAGCTCCAACTTGAGTGCCTTGGCATCCACATCTCCAATATCAACACCACCCTCATGTGTGAAGAGAAGAGTGTCCCCATGGCGGTGTGAGTAGATGCATACATAGGCTTCAGCATCTTGATCGTGGGGCACAAAAGGTTCGATGATGAAGTTACGTAGCTTTCCAACAGCCTTGCCCACCTGAAACACAAGGAGGGAGTCAGTAAATAATTATATATGGTGTTGTTTTCTATCTATATACTGTGCCAGACTGATACACAAAGAAGGAATCAACAATAATATGGTGTTGTTTTCTATCAATACACCAGACTGAAGCAAATGGAGGAAATTGGCAAATAATGGTGTAGTTCTTTATCTGTATACCAGACTAATACACAAGGAGACAATCAGCAAACAGTAATATGGTACTGTTTACCTATATATCAGGCTAAAACACTCTGCCTCTCATTTTACGTGGTAAGCAGTGACTTTATTTTATTTGCTTGAGTAAAGCCCTACTAAACCAGACCAATATACAAGGAGGCAATCAGCAAACAATAATATGGTGCTGTTGATCTGTATACCAGGCTAAGACACCTCGCCCTCTCATTTTAAGTGTTAAGCAGTGACTTTATTTTATTTGTCCAAGATAAGCCCCACTAAAGGTACCAGTTCCCAAAGAGTAGTCCAAAAGAATTATCCAAAATGAGGAAAAATTATTGCAGCTTAATCCGATCTCTCTCTCTCTCTCTCTCTCTCTCTCTCTCTCTCTCTCTCTCTCTCTCTCTCTCTCTCTCTCTCTCTCTCCTCGCCTACACAGAGAAGAATAAAAATGAACTAACAGGATGAGAAGGGTGAGCAGGAGGCTGGAAAAAGGAGAGATGTAGCATAGGCAGTGAAGTGTTACAGAAGAGGGCAAAGATAAAAGGTTAAGAGGAACATGAAAAGCACGCTATGAAAGGAGGGAGCATCTAGGAAAAAAACAGTACAAGGAGGAGCTAGGGGAAGAGGAGGATTACAAAAGATAATTAGGTAAAAACGATTCCTAGGTTTTTAGTTTGCTTTCAATTGTCTAACTAAATTACCACAATGAGGAAATGACCACTGCAGTAGAATGGTCCTTACATTAATCTACACACACCTGTAGAAGCCATACCATGTACACAACTATCACGGAATTTATGAAGGACATGAGGAGGAGGAGGAAGAGGCAGGTAGGAAGAATGGTGATTGTATGAGTTATGACACCGCAGTAATAAAGGTCACAGGTCACTGATCTGGGTTACGAGAGACTGCTAACTTTCCTATCAATGAACTGTTCTAAGCCATGATCAAATTTGCAACTGCAGAACAGAATAAGAGAGTGGAGGAGACTGAGATGAGGGCTAGATGAGGGGAAGTGGAGCTAGAGTGAGAAGAAAGACAGCAAAGAGGGGAGAAATAACCAAGAGAAAGTAGGGAGGCGTAGACTGTGCGCGGAGGGCGGGCAGGGTAGTGCTGGAGGGGAGACAAGCTGTTGGTAAGGTCATGAGGAGCGGGGAGTTTTAAGACTGGAGGGCTGGCGATGGGCGGACACAGGTAGGCGGGAGAGAGATGGGGAGGGTGTGGCCCAGATACAGAGAAAATCAATACTTTGAATGTTCGCCACACTTCTTATCTCACGTGTTCCTTTTTACGCCACGTGTGTGTGTGTGTGTGTGTGTGTATGTGTGTGTGTGTGTGTGTGTGTGTGTGTATGTGTGTGTGTGTGTATGTGTGTGTGTGTGTGTGTGTGTGTGTGAGGTGCTTCTAGATTTGCGAGGTGACAAAGGATAGATTTTGTGACACACCCATACTGTTACGTCACAGAGAGAGAGAGAGAGAGAGAGAGAGAGAGAGAGAGAGAGAGCAGGGTGGTGCAGGGGTGTCAGGCTGGGAGGGGCCGTGTGCGTGGAAGAGCCTCTCACGTAGCATAGGTGTGGGCGGGGTGGGGCGGGGTGTGGTCGGTCACCGATCAATACGAGGACACGAGGCTTCTGAGGCAGAGTTTATTACAGAAGAACGGCACTTCACCACAATAATAAAACTAAAATAACCTAATCTTTTACTTCCCATCGAACACGCTTAAAGAAGCTGGAGTGGAAACGTTTCCAAAGTGACGGACGAGTCAGAAGGAAAAGGAGAGGCGAGATGTGGAAGATACGACGAGGTAGGGTACTCTGATATGGTAAAAGCTCAAGGGGTACGTGATATGGAATATTCGTTCCTTGTTGGAGAAATAATATACAACTCTCCCTCGTTCTCCCGTCCCCCTCCCCACCATCTCCCTCTTTCTTCCTGTACCCTTCTATCACTCATGACCCCTGCTCTTGCTCCTACCTTCCGGGCGCAGCGCGGTGCTTTCTCTAGCCGCGTCTGCTTTACAAACGTCAAACATCCACTCATTTAGCACTGTCAGTCTGCCTCCGCCTCACACGACCCATCGAAAGGAGGTTACACTGTACTTCACTTTCAAATGCTAACTTTGGTACTGTAATGCTAACTTTGTTATTGTATAGAATAGAACATGAGGGAAAGAAAGCAAGAAAGAACGAAAGAAAGAAAAGAGAAAACGAGAAAGAAAATAAGAAAAGAAAGAAAAAATTGAAGAAAAGTGAACTCGACAAAGATTAGTTTTACAACCTTCCCTACTTCAACGAAACGTCAGTTACGTAAAAAAAAACTATCATCTTCAAACACCTTTCTTCCGTCCTAGCAACACCCTCTAATAGACGAAATTCCTCTGTACATAAAACAATGGATTACACGTCTACTCATAAACACTCCACACATTTCTAAACCACCAGCCTCACCAACACGTTCTCTAGCCCTCCCCTGCTTCCCGCGGACATGATCGCCAAACGTAATTGGATTTTTTTGTCCTTGTGTTTACTCATGAGTGGTGGCGTCATGCGGGTTGGGCTTGTGTGATGATGGTGCCGGGGGTGATGAGGGGGTGAAGCGGTGGTGCTGGTGGGGATGAAGTGGTGGTAGTGGTCTCGTGTCTTCATATTTATTCATTCCTCATCTTTTATTTCTTGCGTTTCTTCTATTCCTTCTTTTATTTCTCCTCTTCTCACAAGTAACGTAATACACTTCTTCCTTACAATCTTGAATCCCTTTTTTACCAACTGAACTTCCTTTTTTTTCGTTTTTTTTTTACTTTTGTACCGTTGACCGGACTCCTTCACACATAATAAAAGAAAAAAGAAAAAGAAGACTCACACATAAAATAAAAATAATAAAAATAAAAAATCATGCATGTTCGTCCCCGCACAGCTGCAGCAAACGATCGTGCAACAAGGCCAAGTCATATCTGCATTACTACGTAACCATCACAACTAGTAACTAACACCAGCAGAAGTTTTGCAAGTATGAATCAAAGGTTTGGGGAAATGTACAAGTCATGAGTGACAAGAAAGCGTTCTAACCCACTTCACGAGATCTGACACGGCTTCAAGGCACTTCTCTCTGTAATTTTGGACATTCTTTCTTTAATAATTCTCTTTTGAGTCATCTTTCTTTTCTTCCTTTTTTTTTTTTTTTTGCTCTTAGCTAGAACCTCTCTTACATAAGAAAGAAAATAAAAGGGAAAGTGGAAGATCCTGGTGGAAATCTCAAGTGGATACCAGCTACTAATTTCAAACCGCGACATAACCTTTAAGTCCTAACTAAGCTGTTTACTTTAGATACACTACTCCATTAGGTGAAATATAACGGGAATACATACGTGTAACCCCCAGCTAATGTAGAAAAGTAGCTACAGTACAAAGGAAGAAATACGTGTAACCTTAGCTACTATTATTTATTGAAGAAGAGTAAGAGCGAGTATCTTAACCACCTATTTATACGAATACAGGCGACATTGTAACTTAAAACACTGCGATGCCTTTAACCAACCCCTCATCATTACTCAGCCACAAAGAAAAGGGAATGATGGAAAGTCTGGCGCCGCAACAGAGACTACCACCACAAAAAAAAAAAAAAAAAATCACATTCAGACCATCGGGTAAAAAGTGATCACACCCAAGACACGTGTAACAGGAAGCTTTATCTCTTATCTTATCGCTGGCAGTGTTACAGACGCTGGTTCACCCAAATGCCACGCGCGAAATGAAGCAACGACGTCACGTGAGGCCGAGCAGATAAGAGATAAGGCGAGAAAAGACTTGACACTTTGGGATAATTAGTGACAGACAGACGGCGAGGCGAGAACATGTTAAATGAGACGCTTGTGTGAATTAAGCAATATTTCTCTACAATTTTTATAAAGATATTTAACCATTTTTTTTCTTATTTTCTATTTTCCTCTTTTTTTTTATAGCCTGTCACTTTTTATTTTCGTTTTACTAGACTGTAATTACCATACGCGTGTCACTCATGTTCAGGAATATCACTGGTATTATTAGTAGTAGTAGCATGTTTGTCTTGCATTATATATGACTATCTTGATAAGTGCGTGTCCTTCGTCGGTCTAAAGCACCGACGAAGGACACGAATGTCAAGTAATATCTATTAACTGCTCACGTAATAAACAATAAAAAAAAAAGGTATAATGCAAGCTAAGAATTATTCAACACCCCGTAAAGTTGCGAAACAAACTACCACTCGTTCAGTAATTCATCAGTCTAGCTCAAAACAACACCACCAACAAAAAAAAAAAAGTCAAGGTCGCCCACAGACAGAACGCAGCAGCCAAAGTTACAACCTTCCCGTCAGCGCCCTCCCCCCCTCCTACCTCTCCTCTCCTTCCTGCATGCCGGCGGATTAGAGAATCTTGGAGGTCTGCCACGGCGCGAAAGGGAGACCTGTTAACGTGAAGACCGTTGGCAAGGCGCTTCTCTTCCCCTTTCCCATCGTAGCTGTCACGAGTCTATTGGTTGACTGTAGCTAAGGAGACTAAATCCTATGTACTTGTTGGTTTGATATAGAAGATATTGTACACGTTCTCACTCGTTTAGTGGAGTAATGGAGTAAAAATTGTAAGGTTCTGAGCGTGTAAGTAATCTGCAGTCGATCAATCACTGTCAAGGCGAGAGGGACGAGGGACAAAGAGGAGGAAAAGAGGCTCCCAGGTCTGATTACACCCACGGAAAGGAAAAAATAAAGGAGGTAAAAGGAAGACTAATACTGAGGAAAACTTATACACGGTTAAAAATCTGTAAAGGAAAGAAAATAAAATACGGATACTGGTCTTGTGTGAAAGAAATGTACGGAATTTATACTGAAAAGAGTGAAATATGCATGGTATTGTCACTAAATTAGATTCTTGTCACTCTGGCAGACGAAATCTTATCTATTAAGTAATATATACGTCATTACTATCATCATTACTTCTTCTTAGGGGAATGGGACAGGATATTGTACGTAACAGTTAGATTAAGTTAGATTAGGGAATAAAATAACCATAAATCAAGTGGAAAAGGAGAGATGAGAAGTATGTGAGAGAGGAAGAGAATGCTGGAGTATACTTACAAAAGATTAAGATGTACGAAGATTAGGAAAAAATAAATAAATAAATAAGTAAATAAATAAATAAAAGTCTAGTGGAAAGTGAGAAGTGTGTGGAAGGAAGAAGATGCTGGAGATACACGTACAAAAAATAATAAATGAACAAATAAATTAATTAATAAACAAATAAAAGAAGAGAGGAGAGGAAGACCAAAGAAAACACTTACGTATGCAATGAAGAAAGACATGCAGATGGTAAGTATAATATCTAACACAAGACGAAGATGACGGTAAATTCGAGACAGTCAGTACCCTGTGGCGACTCTAACGAGACAAAGACAAGGTAAGCAGAGACGGGTAATGAAGGGAAAATTAAATGGTGAAGACGGGTAATGCTGTAGCGACTCCGAACAGGGCGGAAGGAGAAAGAAGCAAAGTAACAAAGTGTACAATAAGATGCCTCACCTGCTGATCCTTGTTCATGCGTTCGTCCACCCAGCTCTGGACCCCCGCCAGGTCCGTGCCCACCTTGATGAGACCAAGCTTCCCGCGCCTCTTGATCAGCTGGTCAGGCTTCACCACAAGCTTCTGCAATACAACAAGGCATACAAGAGTTAAAATTTTCCTCAATTCCCTTTTTATTTTTTCATCATGTCTTTTCTTCCTGTTTTTTTTTTTTTTTTTTTTTGCTTGCACAGTTTTGTAGTCTTCCACGTCCCTCTCTTCTTCCTCTCTCTTTTCCTCCCTTTCTTTAAATCTCTCTCTCTCTCTCTCTCTCTCTCTCTCTCTCTCTCTCTCTCTCTCTCTCTCTCTCTCTCTCTCTCTCTCTCTCTCTTCCATCCACTCACTCAACATGAAAATTAAACAAGAATGACCACACCCCTATTAGCATGCCGCCTTCACACACAATGCACGCAGCTTGCTTGCAATTAGATACACCCACAAGTCTATGCAGATGAGATTAACTTTCCTGCAACTCATGCCGCACCATACAAAACCCCACAGACCTCCTATACCCACACTAAGGGCTACAGTGCTAAGGAGACAATCCTAAATGTTCCCTACGCAGATTGGGGATTCGAAGTCAGCGATCTCTTGGTTGTGGGAGACCCTGAATTCGATGCTTATTAATGAGGAAACATTGCTAGTTAGTTATCATTATACGTAGCCTCCTATACGAAAGGTGATATTACTATGAGGAAATGGGGCAGTTAATATGGTAAGCTGCATGCACCCACCTCCATCTTAAGCCAGGGATGATATAAATAAGGAAATGAGGTAGTTAATATGGCTGCACACACTCACCTCCGTCTTGAGCCATGGGTGCTGCTGGGCGAGATCGCTCCATTTGGTGTCCTCTGTGACTGAGGCGAAGCGGCAGGTGGCAGACGCCCCCGAAGGCAGGTGGTTGTTGAGCAGCGTCTTGCCCGTGGCCTCGCGGATCGCCTTCGCTGACATGCTGCTGGTTTCTGCGGCGAGGAATGGAACTATGAATGTGGTGCACTAATAAAGAATGTACTTCTTATGTGTCTTTACGTTCCTTTAAATGTCGCGTGTAATTTCAAAGGTAATAAGACTTCAGAGTTTCTCAAATGAATATGAACGAAGTAGATCAAACCCAAAATCGAAATATCAGGAATATCCCAAATTATCAAATAACAACCACGTCAAGACCAACAACACTGCTGCTGATTGTTCTTCCGTTACTGTCTTTCGTAATGATGATTTAAAACAATGAGACATATGAGGTGAGTAATGAATATCTTACACCAAACCTGGCAACAGATCTCAAGGTGAAGGAAAGTGAGCAGAGTACTGCGCTCTCCTATCAGACCACTCCAGATAGACCAGGATGACACCAGCACCACAACGCTATTCTTGTCTTCACCGTACCTGCACCATCGATACGTGTCTTGCGCCATCGCAACCACAATTATCACATAAATTTACCGAACCACCAGTGACGCCATTAAAGTTGTTTCACATTGGTTGCAATTCTACGCTAACCTGACGATGCGAAGTTACGCGGCTTTCAATCGCTTGCGCTATTTTGATGAGCCTATTCTCACTGCTAGTGAAGCTACGCGAGTGATGTTTCCCCGATTTTCCTGACATACGTAGTTTTGCTCGCGCACTTACAATTAACCAGTCACTTTGGGACTCGCGTCCAGCCGACCCGCGCTACAGCCCCTAGGTGAAGGTGATGTCCTGCTTCTTGATGCCTTATTCTGTGAGTGAGAGGGCTTCAGTGAACTGAGCACGAGAAAATTCTGAAATACTGTCTAAATTTTCATCCATTTTCAGCTCTTGAACGAGATGATATTCAGCAAACTTTGGCCTTTTCATTCGTTCCATGTACGTATACCCACTTTTTTTTTCTCTCCTTGTTCATGGCTATACAGTTAACATGATTAACTCCTCCTCCTCTTCCTCTTCCTCACCATTGTCATCCACACAAAGGGCCCATAGAGAAAAGTCTTCCATCGCTGTCACCAAGAGACAGTGTAAAAACGACTCTTAGTTCGAAAATTGTCACCATACATAAGTTCCAGTGTGAACACTCGCACAGCAAGCACCGCTCCCGTGCGTTCACTGCATAGTGTGGCTCAGGACATCGCAACAAGTGTGAAACGGCTTTCGTTATGTACTGAGCCATCACTGTCAACATTGTTATTGTACCAGATCACCGCTGGCAGCATTATTATTATAACGAGCCATCACTGACAATTACTATTGTACCAAACCATCATTGAAGCCATTATTATATACCGAACCACCAACGAAGCCATTATTATTGTACCAAACCTCCACTAGAACCATTATTATTGTACCGAACCATTACTGACACCATTATTAATATATCCAAGTATTACGGACGCCATTATTGTACCGATCCTCCGCTAGCTGTTATGTTAACATGACTCGAAGGCTCCAACCTCCTGCTGCGTTCTTCAGAAGTCCCTGGTGCCTCTTGCTGCAGCTTTGTCAGTATGTTTGATGCAGCGTGAATGTAGACTGTGTGTAGACTGACTGTCGCGACTCCTGAATGTCTGGTGCGAGAGCTAACTGCCCATTTTATCTGACACTTGGGTTTATGTGGAGTTTACAGCAGCGGACATCAAAAAGGAGTGAAAGCAAATAGTGAGATTATTATGGGGTCTTGTGATAAAGCTAGACAGAAAGGAATGGAGTGTGTGCACATACTGTAGTAGTAGTAGTAGTAGTATATAAATATGGTACAAGAGGGTTAAAGTTCACGTCCTCAAAGCTGCCTGTCCTTTTTTTTCTGCATCCGTGGCTTGTGACTTTCTCTTACATCAAGGAATGTGTCAGCAGCATTCTCTCTCTCGCGGGCGCAAAGATCCGTAATATGACACGCCTTGATCTCTCGTATGAACAGTTTTTTTTTCAATCAGTATCAATAGTCAAGATGTCACGAGTGTTTTCCTCACGGGATCCTCGTTAAACTACCATTAAAATCATGAAAACACACTTCAAACACCAAACACTTCTGGAGCTGCTGGAAATGGTCGAATAGGACGCCGAAGTGCTTGGGAATGCGGTCCTTCGCATCACCATGAAGCTGGGTTCAATATTCTTTTATACTCGGCAGCGATGAGTGATTAAAAAAAAGCCCACGCACCATGAATTCCTCTTCTAACTTCCTCTCGTTCGTTGCACACCTAGCCGGGCGGTGCGTTGGCCAAGCTGATGCACGCGCCGGTAACCCAAGGGTGACTGACATCCTCCCGCCGCAGCACAGAATACGAGAATATTGATGGATCGTGGGCGTTTGATGACCGCCACTATGTTACGTATAAGCTCAGGAACTAAGAGTGAGTGCACCGGGTGTGGTAGGATATAGTGATACATAGGAAAAAAAAGATAACTGGTCTATATAATAAGAATAAGACAGAAAATAATTAAGAGTATGACTAATATATTATATTTCATCACGTTAAAACTATTATTTGTTGTGGCAGTGGTTCAGAATCCTGGTCACGTTAGACTAAATATTCCGATGTAATCCTTGTCACACTGAAACGAACATACATAATGGTAATGATCATTCATAAATAATTTTTGTCACACTATAACCAGTAAGTATTTCTTGTGGCAATGGGTCATAAATCATCAAATATCCATCACACTAAATTAAAAGTGTAGTCTGGCCTGGCAATGAATGTGAATTTAACTCTTGCATACCAATCTACGTAATTTGTTTAGACTGACTTAAAATTAATCGATACCAAAACGAGTTTCCAGTTATCTATTAAAATAAACACGTGTGTAAGTTTTTTTTTTTCATATTCATAAGTTTGGAACGAATATCTCTCTCTCTCTCTCTCTCTCTCTCTCTCTCTCTCTCTCTCTCTCTCTCTCTCTCTCTCTCTCTCTCTCTCTCATTCCAGCACGCTCCAGTCTTCATTCATTTCCTGCCTTTTTCTCAACATCTCTAATACTGCCCTTTCATTTTAGGTGGGTCATTCCTCTCGCTTCCATATCACATACTATCCTCTTGCTCATCGTCTCCCATTTTCTGTCTTCCCACTACTTTCCATTCTCTCAAGGTGACTCCTCTCAGGATGCTGCAGTTGATCCCTTCCGATGTTCTTTCATTCCTTCACTCTTCTCAAGCATGACAAACATTCCAAGTACGCTATTATTTTTCTCATGATGTATTTTGCAATAATCTTTCATCTCTTCGCCCTTATCAAGCTTACCAAACATTCTAAATACACTTTTAATTCTCTTTTGATGTATTTGCAATATTCATTCGTTCATTCTTCTAAAACTTGCTTGCCAAATACTTCAAACACAACTGTACTTCTCTTTTGATGTATTTTGTAATATTCTTTCATTCCTTCTCCCTTATCAAAGATGCCAAACATTCCACTATTATTTCTCTTATGTTATATTTTGTTCGCTTGACGCGCACGCTCCCTGTTTCGATTTACCGACAAACTTATAGCTACTAATGCCAACACCCAAAGTTAGGAATGCAACTAAAGAAGATTCTACTTTGTTTAAGGTAATACCCCTCTTCAAAAGATTCCACGCCTAAGAACTATATCATAACTATTCACCAATGTCGCTGGCCGCATTAATTCGACTTGAGTCCATAAAACTTGCTGTAAATAGTAACACATTTTGTCCACTGCACCACCTTCCTAAAACTGGTTCGTGGAGATAGAGGTGGGGAAAAAAAAAGGCAAGGTCTACAGCTATGAGAATGTGGATTTCCTAACGGTACAGATCCTAACTCCACCGTTACTTAATTCATAAAAAGTTACACAGCCACAAAGCCTCCTTCCCCATTCTTTTTAGCCTATCCAGCTGCGTCCTTCCCGCCCCGCCCACCAACCCATGACAGTAATACCACCACAACAAAAGCCTGACAGCAGGTTTTTAAAGATGCCTGTCTGGGAAACACTGGACAATTATTAGCACTCGGGCTGGCAACATGAAGAAGAAGAAGAAGGAGGAGGAGGAGGAGGAGGAGGAGGAGGAGTAATCCTTTCATCTCGTCAGTCTCCCTATCAACCTGTCTCGATTTCATGTGGTATATCTAGTTAACATGTGATAAGTGTGCTGACATATCAGACAATATATACTAAGAGTCTTATCAGCTCGCTTTTTACGTACCGGGAGTTCATTATGACTGCACATGAATGAACGCTCATAATGTAACCAGATGGCTAAAAGAGTTTGAGAGTTTGATCACAGTGCGCCCCAGTTTCTCCGTGAAGGAAGTAGCGTTCGTATGTCTCGCCGGTGTTATGATGTCACTGTTGAAGCAAGTTTAATCAGTTTCTAATTTTCTGCTTATTGCATCACCTTAGCAACAGCAACGAGCCAGCGGCGCGCCACGTGCCAGCAAAACAAAACATGATAAGGTTTCCGACAATGCGAGGTTCTCAATTACCTTCACAAACTCGATGAAACAAAATTCAATGTTAATTACTAGTCATGCACGCTGTTTATTTGTAAGGCACTGTTTCAGCACATTGCATGATGAATATATTTATAAGGGTTGTACGTTTTTCTGGTCTCAGTGAAGTGTAGATATAAAAAGCCTTATGCAAACCTGACAGCGCTGTCATGAGCGGTTACACGGGACTTGCACGTTCTAGGTGCCATGAAAGCATAGCCTGTGCTCTCTCTCTCTCTCTCTCTCTCTCTCTCTCTCTCTCTCTCTCTCTCTCTCTCTCTCTCTCTCTCTCTCTCTCTCTCGCAAAGCAAGTTGAGAGAGAGAGAGAGAGAGAGAGAGAGAGAGAGAGAGAGAGAGAGAGAGAGAGAGAGAGAGAGAGAGAGAGAAGCCTGTCACTAGCAAAAAAAATTACCACCCAGCATTGTTTCGGCCCCATATATATATATATATATATATATATATATATATATATATATATATATATATATATATATATATATATATATATATATATATATATATAGTGCCTGACGGGCAAGGTGAAGTCACACAATCCTGTTATGCTAATAATTAGATTAATGCTGGTTACAAGTTGCTAGCCGTGGCAAGTAATAGGATGAATTAAGATAAAAAAAATATTCCTATGAGACGCTGACGCCTTGGGGCGGAAAGAAAGTATGTGGTAAGACGGTAAAAGGATTCGATGAAGAATCCAAAAAATAAAAGGAAAGTGGCTGCTGGAGGGTCGGTATGGTAGGCGCGGTAAATGTCAACCACTCCGTCCAGACAGCGGCAGAACCAGACACCACCACCACTACGGGGCACACATGAGGCGTGATAGCCGGGCTCTACTTTACATCAACCATAATCCCATTCATCACTTTATGCGGCATGACTGACATTTCACGGCCACCACGATGTTATGTGCGACCTTCCTGCAACATCCTGCAATACTGTCATTAAGAATCACATATCAGTAACAGTCTGAAGCCCCCACGAAGCCTCGGTGCTGATGTGGACATGCGGCTTGCGAGGTCTTTCCCCTTTACTCGACTAACAGGCTTTCTGCTTGTGCGTGTCTGTGCCACCATCATCCCCTTCATCCTTAACACATATATTACTTGAAGCACCGCTCTCCCTGCATAGCATCCTTCTAACTGAGTACTATTCACCTAACTTCTTATCTCAACAGTTCTTCCGTCACTGCCAGTGTTCGATTATTACATGATGTTCACTTAATCGAGGTCCAACGGTGCCTACTCCCAGACTGCCAGTGGTAAACTTTCTATCTACTTTTTTTCTCCAAGTACCGGTTTTGAAATGCGAAATGTCCTGATCATGTGATACCAGCACTCGAGGGTAACACACGAAGCGGAGGTACTCAAAAGCCTTACGTGTCTAACAAGGATAACCGAGTGACTGCCAAACAAACGGTACAGTACGTGGTATAATACAGGTGACAGGTGTTGTGCCAGCCCTTTAATCAAGCCGCGAACATCCCTCCCGCCTCACCAGTACTGCCAGTGAAGCACACATACCTTATACGCACAGCGGAAGGCAGTGGTGAAGATGGTGAGGTAGTCGGAAGGTGGGCAGTACGGGAATGTCTCTTATATTGCGGGGCGGTGAGTGGAGTGAAGCAACTCGCACCACCGTGGTCTTACTCCCTCTGCTCCTCCTATTGGCCGCCGGCCCCTCGATTCCAATGCCACACACCACCACACCGTTTCTCTTACTCTATTTTTAGTAAAGAGTTCCATGATGGCAGACAACTATACATTGGTGGAACTATAATATAAACTCCATGTACGAAGAAATGTACAACATTCATTGGTTAAGTTGATACATCGTCGATGATTCTTATAAATCCGATAAGTTATGTGTCGGTATTTCCTCTGCAATCATTTCCTCCACACACAGACACGGCAACAGCTCAATACCACGTAAACGCGAACTTTCAGAAAGGGAAAAAATAAAAAAATAAATAAATAAATGAATGAATATACAAAATATGAGAGACCTATAGGTGGCTACCGTAGATTTATAATTAATGTTAGAGGATTTTCAAAGTGTAAAGAAAGGCTCCATTGTCTTCATTCCGACAAGCCCATTTTGCCAAGCGTGACGTTCGGCACGAGTGCGAGTCATCCTGACGCCTGTGGTGGCTGACAAGGCGGGTCATCTTCAAGGTACAGACCTGACAGCCTTCATATTTATTCCACCAAGTATTCATGGTCATGCAAATGATGTGATGCAATGAAGGAGGATTCATGCAATTTTATGACAGCTTTGCAATGTTTTTTTTTTTTTTTAAGAGGTTGTTGCTGTCTCCCTTTGGTTACCTGTTATGCAGTAGCAATTCTTCCGTTTGCTATTTGCTCATTTTTCATTTTAATATTATTTATGTATAATTCTGATACTATAGTTATCAAGAAGCGCAAAAGCAACTTTGTAACGTCAATGACTGGAAATTTCTGTGCTTTGGATCCACATGTTATCTGACACTGGAAGCTCTCTTAACAACTTTCAGCCACTGACAGTGACACCGGCTCGAGATTCAGTGGTATGGAAAGCTTTGTGTGTTCTCTCTCTCTCTCTCTCTCTCTCTCTCCAAAAATCTTGCGTCCATTTCCAGCCTGACAAGATTTTACGGATACCATCCCATGAAACCAAGGCTTCATTCATCGGACCCAAGACTCACTATGTTTTGCACATTCCACATGCTGGAAGAGAGCTGGGAGAGATAAATAAAATTAATGGCTTAATAGTGGTCTCTTGAAAGTACATTTCTATAGAGGAAGCCATTTTTAGAACCGTAGAGTGGTTTCCAGCTCACCAGTGACATGTCACTTTATTAAGTTGGGTAGGTAAAATAAAAGATGAATTAAGTATATAGTTATATATAATCCTTGATTATTACAGTCTGTCATGCATTTAAAAAATTCTGGCTATTATAAATGTCCCTGGAGTTATCCTCCAAGCATCATAAACAAATATGTTCAATTGTCTACATATACTATACAGAAGTGTGACATGTGGGTGGTAGTGTAATGAGTGCCACCTGACCCTGGGTGCAGAGCAGCTCTTGGATGGCACTCTACTAGCCTCACCTTCAATACATACAAGAGTTCACCACAGCCTGACATAACCTCGACTAGACCCCTGCCTCACCCAGGGTCTGTGTGTGTGTGTGTGTGTGTGTGTGTGTGTGTGTGTGTGTGTGTGTGTGTGTGTGTGTGTGTGTGTGTGTGTGTGTGTGTGTGTGTGTGTGTGTGTGTGTGCATGGAATATATGCATTCTGTAATGGGCACACTGGGAACAGCCCAAAAACACATTACCAAACGTTGCAGAAATGATCTAAATGTCTATACATTGAAAACTTCACAAGAACAGTGAAATAATGTCTAAAAATAAACAGGCAAAAATGCAATTAAGTGCTATGAATCCGAAAAGAGGCGCGTCACAAAGTCTGTGAAGTTCAGCAACATATGGATTTCATCCAGTGACTGCAACAGCTGTTGCTGCACAAAGAACGAGTATGAAAACATGCAAACCTTGCAGGAATAAGAATAGAAAGAAGACACAACACTGACACACTAGTATCCATAATGGATATGAATGCTACTACATCCTATGGTAGAGTGTATTAGTTCAGAACCATAATCAGATATGCTTCACTCCCTGGTGTTTGACTGGTGAGAGTCTACTGCAATAAAAGCAGTAAGCTGCAACAATTCTCATCATCAATCACTGCATCATGTATATCATAATGGTATGAAAAACTGTCCTTTAGTCATACTGACAAAATCATACCCCAAGACAAATCAGACTCTTCCATGACTTTTTGCAAGCATTACGTTTGCAAGTATACAGTGTGGGACCATTTTACCATGAAAACTGAATATATGTAAGAGTTATTTTCTTTCCATTTCTGAAATATGGTAGCTATATCAAAAATTTACAAAAAATACAAGAGATAAATATCTATGAATCCTACAATCTCTTTTGATCATGAAGGAAGTCTAAGCTCCACAGAACATGCACACAAATCACCAAGGAAAAATCAATATTAAGATGTAATGATGGATTGTGAACAAAAATTATGACATCTTCCTGCCACAGGTTGGTTGGGAGAAGAAAGAGAGGGAAGGAAGAAGCAATAATGGAATATGAAAAATATGAGGGTGGCAGGAATTGGTATTCTCTCCCTTCCTAGAGGCCTAAAGGCTAAGATGTAAGGGAATGCTTGTGAATGGGAGTGTGTAAGTGGGCACCTTGCCTTAATTACCCTCTTTTATGAGGGGATGCTGGCCAGGTATACAGACAGACAGATTAGTAGCTGGTATTTGCAATATTCTTGATACACAGTAATCAGATAAATGATCCCATACTATGTCATGAAATTAAAATTTCTAGTCTAAAGCTAGGTAACAGATCAAGCACTTTTATATAATAAAAGTTCAGTCTCTTTTATAAGTATAATTTCTGAAATAACTCTCATCTCAAAACTGTGGCTGTACATTAAATGGAATTACTTCTAGTTTGGTCATCTTTAAAAATTATGCAAATATAATCATACCCCAGCTAAAAAGCCTTATTTAGTCAATGAATTTATGTCATATTATATCTGCAGAATCCTGCACTAATACTGAGATGTGAAAACTCAAACTACAGCTTCCAGCATTCAGCCTACCACCTGCCACCACCCTTGGCAGCTTGGTGTCTCTAGCTGCTCAAACTATTCAAGCACTTATTTGTCTAGTTATGACTATCATGGTGGGGAGAAGACACTATGTACAGAGTGAGAGACAGAAGACATTCTTACATCAGCTCAAAGCATTATGTGAGAAATTCACAAATGCAACATTAATATTCTCATTAAAGTATTTTCACTAATAAAGTTAGGTCATATTTTTTATACCAAGAAATGGCAACAACCACTGATGCTGTGATTCATAATTGCTTACAACATGAGACGCAATACTTCTTGAGTCCATCTCAAAATAAGGAATGATTATATGATAAAAAGTGTGAAACATAGAAAGGCATAGTTACATCACCAAGCAGGTCTGTGCAACTTATGAATGTTACTGAACATAATTTTCAGACATGACACCTCTTGGAAGCTCAAATATGCTAGTATGTGATGATTATGTAATACAGTATAAGCCCATTTATCCAGTCACTGATAGTGCACCAAGCCCAGTTGTTAGATTTTTGGGCATGGCCTGAGATGATCTAATGCATCCCGATACTCCAGCTTATCCTTAGGTGGTGAGTGAGTGAACATACGAGACAAAGGCATTCCCACCCAACCCAGTCATACAGCATCTGGGGATGGGTAGGTACCACTATGTCAGTACGACAAGTACCAGAAATTAAAGACAGTGGAACAGGGAGTACCAGCACCATTACTGACAGGAGGCCAGAGGAAGAAACCTGTATCAGCACCTGAAGAAGGCACAGGTGCAGGCAGTGGGGCAGCTGATAAACACTACAAGCTTCATGCATTGACAGAAAGCAATGTTAGCTTCTCTGAATGAAAAGAATATCTGTATTTTCCTTTTTAATGGAAAACAGTCAATGAACTACAACTGACTGCTTGTATTTGGCATTTCTGATTGTTCAGCACAAAGCTGGTTTCATACAAGATGAATGGACTTCACTGTAGTATCAGTAGCATCACTGCAGTGCACATATATTAAATGATTATGTACACACCAAAAAAATAACTTTAACACCAATCTCTATTACATCTCATAAAAAATTACTTATATTAAACTTTAGAAACCTTCACTATATAAATCATATATGGCAATTTCAGTGATAATGAGTAATATGAGCAACAGATACATACATACTTCCTAGGTCTCTGCAGCCAACAACCTTCAGTGGCCTCTGCTAATTTCCATATCCCATGAAAGATGCAACATATGTATCTCAGAAAAAAAAAAAATCAGTAAATGAACAAGAAAAAGCAATCCTATGATATACCGAAATAAGACAATGACGACAAAAAAAAAAAAAAAAAAAAAAAAAAAAAAAAGATAGTGACATACAAAAAAGAAATACATATAGCACTGTTGGATCTGTAGTGGCAGGATAGTCAAGACAGAGTAAAATCCACTTGGGTCTTGGTAACATGTTGGATTCATGTTACTGTGATCATCCTTCAAGCAAATCCAATACATAGCACCAATTGAATCTACATTTTCAGAACATGCATCTCCCTTATAATCCTTTCATTTTACTAAGGGCCAGAGAAACCATTTATTGCAACACTGGGTCAGGCTGCAGAGTGGTAAGTACAATCTTAAACAACTAGGCCATGAAGATTTTTAAAAGATGTGAACTTGGTTATGAGTGTTTCAAAGGAATGGATGACAAGGTGTTCTGAAGGGAATGCATGAAAGGGTGAGGTGGGGAAGAAGGTGATTAGAAAGTGATGAGATGTGGATACAGAAGATACACACACGCATTAGTGAGTGATTTAAAGGTCAGTGGTGACTTTGGAGGTGATGGCCTGAACCCGGCGAGCATTGCAGCTTTTACAGAGGACGTGACCATCAAGGGGGTAGCAGCCTCGGCCCTCAGCTTCAGAGGACAACACCAGTCCACAGTCCTGCAAGATGAGAAAAAGGTCAACACAAACAAAAAGGAGGATTAATATAATAAAAGTAAAAAGAAAAGAGCAATCTACAATCCTACACAAAGTGAAAAACAATACCACTCCACAGTCCAGCAAGATGAGGAAAAGGATAACAGAAATCAACAGCAGTGCACAATCAGGAAGTAAAAAAGTAAATGGACAGGAACAATCTACAATCCTACACAAAGGTGCGAGGAGAATGAGACACTGGTAAGAAGTAGTTTCAGAGAATAACACTAATCCACAGGCCTGCAAGATGAGAAAAGGATAAAACAGACCAGCAGTAGTGCATAATCAGAAAGAAGGATGAATATAATAAAAAAATAACCCTACCCAATGAGGAAGAGAGAATGACAATAATAAAAAGTAACTGTTAAGATGAAAATAACTCATAAATAGTGGAAAGCAACATGTAAGGAAAAGGAAGGAGATAATAGTAAAATACACTACATTTAATAGAATATAAGAATGTAAAAGCAATTCTTCACTCTTTGCTACCTCATGAAAAATGTCTGTGTGGCTGCTCTCACCTCACACTTGTAGCAGTTCACATGGAAGGAGCGATCCAGAGCCACCACCCTCACTGTCTCATCCTTGCCAGGCTCTGGCATGATGGGTTCCTTGCAGACTGTGCACCGAGGGGCAAATTTTCTGAAAAAGAGAGTTTCATTAATCAAAAACATCATTTTCATCCAATTTCCACATCAGCAAAGGTTTATGACAGTTCTAGCATGTGGAGAAACTTACATACTTAACTATCTAAGTAATTTATGAACTATTAATAACAGAATGATACCACATTCTCGAGGTAAATTTTTCCCTTTACATAAGAACACAAGAAAATAAGGGAAGCTGCAAGAAGCCATCAGGCCTACATATGGCAGTCCCTGTATGAAACATACCTACATATTTCTGCCTATCATCCTCAGGGACCTATTCCTGGAAACAGTAAAGCCCTATTCCTGGACACCACTAAACCTAAACAGGACACTCACTTATGGAAGTCGTCTATGCAATGGATTTGATTTGAAGCATCCACCGTGAAGGGGATCCCGTCGAGGGACTTGTTACACACCACACAAGTGAAGCACTGGGGGTGGTAGGGCTTGCCTGTGGCACGCAGGATGCGATCCAGGATGGGCTTTGTGCAAACACAGCATTTCTCCAGTGTGTTCTGCAATGCACAACAATCGTATGTCCATGGATGTCAGAAAATGTATAAATGGCATGCGATTATCTCAAGAATGAATTAAACCATTCTTGAAAACACTGATAAAAAGATTCACATTATGAGTTCCTTTACGATAATAGGCATTCAGAATAAATGGAGGAGAAACAATAGCCATGGTTTTAAAGGAGAATGATATTAATGAGCTATCAATTTAAGAGGCCACATAGGTCAAGAAAATACAACAAATACAGTAAACTACATGACCCTCTGGTAATGAAGCAGGAAAGTGAAGAGTTACACAGCCACCACTGGAATAAAGGCAGGATAATTTGAAACAGAGGCTGAGCAGTGATTGAGAGTTGTGTGTACTAAGTGGTAGAAGGCAGAATGTCTCAGTAAGCAATAACACTAGTGGCTGCTTACTGTTATGGAGACAAGTTGTATTTCATCTTATAAAATCTGAATATAAATATGAATGCAGATCTCTCTGGGTTAACCCTTTCACTACTAGTCAATATTTCACATAATCATCTACAACTTTTAAGACTTATTTTTGTGCTACAGTCTCTTAAATATATACTTCTAAAGCTTAGCAAAAAATTAACCCTATATTCTTTTCTTCCTTTATGTCCACTCAAACAATTCATTGCAGTGTACTTAATGTTAACAAATGATAACCATATCAGATATATGTTAAACTTTCAAAGTAATAACAGCAAGGCAGTCCACAATGAAAGCGGTGAAGGACTCACCAGATAGCAGTCTTCACAGTAGGGCTTGGAATCCAGAGCATAGAAAGGCTTCCCCTGCAGCTGGAGATGACACACAATGCACACAAAGCACTTAATGTGGTACACTTGCTCCATGGCGGTGCAGCCGGTGCCCTCCCCCACCACCTTCTCCCCGCAGCGTGTGCAGATGCCTAAAGGAGGAAGAGTAGGAAAGCGATGGAAAGTTGAAGCTAACAATGACATGCTAATTTCACTGCACAGAGCCACATTATGAGAAAAAAAAGAAAAAAAAAAGTTTTCAAGATGCTACTAAATCATTTGTCTTAAAACACAATACAAATTATACAAAATTTCTTAAGTCTTTTACACTTTTGAAAGAGAGAGCAATGGCAATTGTTTATGTGGAAGTAACAAAACTAAGCAGCTTAAGTATATATATATATATATATATATATATATATATATATATATATATATATATATATATATATATATATATATATATATATATATATATATATATATATATATATATATATATATATATGTTAATTTGCACTCATTACAAATCTACATTTTAAACTTCATGCAGCAATTCATTGTGGCATTAAGACTTATCAGGGACTAGTACAGTGCACAGGAACACTCAAAATATTACTCAGCTTCAAATATGCACACAATAGTGGAGGCTCAAAAAAAAATTATACACTAACACTAAATACAAATTTTAAAAGAAATTCACAAGCATATAAATATTTTAATGATTGATATATATACTTTTTATATCAATATTCTTCTACTTTTCATTATTCAACATCCTGTAAATTTGAAGGAAGATTTTCAATCACTTTTTTTTTTTTCCAGACCTTAGAAAAGTGAAAAATTTTGAATCTCAGAATTTTTATCTGATTATAGGAATGTGTTCCATACTTAAAGAGGAACCACTGGACATATGTCAAATGTTTTTTTTTAGTTCATAGGAGTGGTGCATAGATAATAACTGTATTTCACTTTTAAAAGAAATTAAAACACTTAAAAAACACACTCAAAATTTTTATCTGATACTAGAGATATATTCCTTACAAAAAGAAGAACCATTGTATATCTATAAAATATTCTTATGATTTTTTAAGAATGGTGTGTAGATATTAACTGAATTTCACTCTTAAATAAAAATCCTCATGCATTATGTTGATGTGCATAACTGCAACAAACCCAAACAATAGTGAACTACAAAGTTTGGTTTTGTAAGATTCTATCTAACTATTCATCTATCCACATGTTTGTGCTTCTAAGCTCCCATGAGTGTCTATGTTGGAGCTCTTTCCTTATTCATCCTTCAACCTTCTCTCTGCTTCAAGTACTGTATCATAACACTTTGTTTTCTCATTTCACAGGGATCTGTCCTCAAGAGTGCAGTGAAGCAGCAAACGCACTTCAGGCCCCCACTTGGCCCCTCAGCGATCACTTGTGACTTAATTGGTTCAAGTGGAGTTTGCTGGTCTGTGTTTGCTTTGTCAGTAAACATCTTTTCCTCTTCCCTTCCATCTGTTTCTAGTGCTTCACAACTTATACTTTCAACTTTTCCCTCTAATCCGAATTGAATTGTTCACTATAACTATAACAGCATTTTATTTAAATAAGCAAAAACTCACACACTAAAAAAAATATTAAAAATTAATCATAAATAACTACAAGAAAACAAAACTGGATGCACATACACGAATCATACGCACCAAAGAACTCTGGGTCATTGGTACTATCCATGGACTGCACAAGGAGAGAGGTCAGGGCATCCACCTCAGCTTCTTTCCCCACTTTGTCAGGGTTGAGTAGGGGCTGGTTGGAGGGTGCCGGGGCCAACCCTCTAGCCTGGGGGGAGGTGTATGGCCCATAGAGGCTGTAGCCCGACTTGTTCGACATCTGGCTGGAGGGTCGAGGAGTGATAGGCTCGTAGATAGACTCGTATGTGGAGCTCTGTGGTGAAGAGACAGGGAAAGTTAGTGAAGGTTGGTGTGTGACAAGAGATCTAACAAAGATAATCTGGCAGTCAGGTCTCTCCAAAACACTCCACACTAGCCTAGCAGGTGTCAGCAGGTCTCTGTGTGTAGGATACTAAAAAGCAGCTCCACGAAAGTTAACATTTAAGCCATGGAGAGAGGAGAAAAGAATGAAGGTCCTTGCTGTGAATGTGAATGGAATGCGAGATGGAAGTAAAAGATGCAGATTAGATAACTTAGGAATTTGAGAAAGGCACTTGCAAGGTTACAGAAAGCAAGAGTGTACTAGTAGGGATGAAAATGGTATATGGGAGGCCATACAAGAGGGTGATATGGATGGAGCTTAACAAGTCCATACAGGATAAGGAAAGATCTACACCTGACTCCCATGCACACTTAGGAAAGAGGGAAGGGAAAAGGATCAAGTTACATGAAATGCCTGTGGAGCTGTGAAAGGAATTAAAAAACAAGTGGTATAAGTGGTACTCAGGAAGCCATGACAAATAAGAGATAGGATATGAAAGGAGGAAAATTCTGCAGAGATAAAGAATATGATCCAGGTGAAGGAAAACTTTATCATGTTGTGAAAGAAATAATAACAGGATAAGAGATTATAAAAAAATAAAAGATTAAAGGTTAAATATGTGACTAAAAGAAGAAAAGCAACGGATTTACAAGTACAATACTGAGTGGAAGACTGACTATGAAAGATAAGTGATAGAAATACAATTATAAACCAATAAAATCTTACAGTAATTTTTCTTTGTGATCTGAAAAGAATGTAACTGAAAGATCAATACATTAATAAAAACTACACATAAAGTAAGAGAAGGATAAAAATCTGAGAGCAGCTACTGAGATACATGGAAAAGTGGCAGATTTACTAAACTATTGACTCAGAGAAGCATACAGAGATTCAAGCTATAATTTTACAGCAACAAGGACAAGAAAACAATGACATAGATACCTTGAGTGGACAAATACGAAGTGTAATAATGTAATAGGTTTTGAGCTGATAAAGAAGACAAGATGGCTTAGCTAAATACAAGTTAAATCAAAGATATATTAAGAAAACATGAAAGATGAGAATAAGGAATGAAACTTAAATGAATATATAAATAAATAAGGCTGCACATAAAGAAATACAAGTAGGGATTATTTAGTTAATAAAGAATGAAATCGAGAGTAGGAAATTAGGTAAGATCACATGCAAGGAGGCAGGTGTGTGTGTGTGAGGTGAGAATAAGGAATAAAATGTGGATTAAGAAAAGAAGGCAAACTCTACATCTAGGAAAAATACAAATAAGGACATAATTTCCATCATTATCACATGCACAACCTTGAATTTCCAAGGGAAGGAGGCATCACTGATGGAAATAGATGAATTGACAGGCAGAGAAGGTGAGAATAAGGAAGAAAAAAAAAGGGTATTAAGAGAACAAGGCAGACCAAGTACAGAGATACAAATAAGGAAATCATCTTTATCATCATCATCACCCACTTGAAGTTCTGAGAGAATGAGGCATCAGTGATGGAAATAGATGAGCTGACAGCCAGATGGAATGGAAAAACATGAACCTTCAGCTAATATGGCTGCTGGACCTGCATCACAGTGCAGGTTGAACCTTGTAAATGGCTTGGCGGGGCGTGGTGCTCAAATTTACCGCTGATGGACCTAATGGTTTGGTGAGTGTGTGAGGTAACTCACTGTATAAAAGGAAGGAGGCTTAAGATGCTCTATTTTCGGGATGAAGTGAAGGGTACTTTTGGGCTTAAAAATGTAATCTTGTTTTATGATCTGATATGAACTGAATTTAGCATGATGGTTTTGATAGGGATTAAATATAGAGACTAAAGGTTGAGATGCTGCATTTTAAGGTACAGTGAAGGATACTTTAGGATTCAGAAAGCTAATCTTGGTTTGATGTGAACTGAACTAAGTATGATGGTTTTGTATTAGCTTATATACAGAAACTAGGACTTAAGATGCTCTACTTCAGGGCAGAGTGAAAGGAACTTATGGGTTTGGAATGTGATTTTGTTGAACTAAGCACCAAAACTGTGCCTAAGACTGATGATTCTGAGGGAGAGGTAATCCAATGTAAACAGGGAGTAGGGCTCTATTTTAGGGTAGAATGAAGGGTACTTAAGAACTCAAAAACTAACCTTCTCTGAATAAACTGAACTTAGCATACAAATCCTATGTTCTTAAGTTTAATTTCATATATTACATTCATGAGTTCGTGAAAGCAACAATGAGGGTTAAGTGATTATGTACTGGTCTCATATTGCAACTAGTTCTTAATCATGAATCATTAATGCATAAAATAAAGAAAAGATAAGTGGAGAGTAGAAATGATGTGCCAAAGGGTCATGGCCTAGATAAACAGTCCCAGTTGACAATGAAGTGACAAATGCTTTCGTTTTTCAACTACTATATTCCTTAACCTTAAATGTGCATGATCAACACATAGATGAAAAAATGTTAAGTAAAGAAGGGAAACAAAATATGTGTCACCAAAGTCCCATGGCCTGAATAAACAAACCCAGTTGACAGAAAGTAAAGTCAATATTGCTTAACCATTAACACAGAAAAAAAAAATTACGCATGGAAAAGGGAAACAGAAAATGTGTCAAAGCAACATGACACCAATAAACAAACTGAATTGAAAGTAAAGTTAATATTCCTCTTATTTCCAACTACAATAATTCAAACTGAGAAACAGAAAAAATGACAAAGAGAAAAGAGAAACAGAATACACATCAAAACAACATGGCACAAATAAATAATCCCAGCTGGAGCAGATGGTCACCCCAAGAACAGCAGGGGGTGAAGGGGGCACTGGCTGACAAATTTGGTAGTGTATCCAAGCCAGGTGGGCAGGAGCAGGGCAGCAAGGTGGTGGCCCTCACTACACTCCACCACCATCACCACCATCACCATAATCACCACCTCTACTACTCCCTCCCTCTCTCTTAAATGTGTAAGTTTATATTTCTGGAGAAAATGCTGATATTAAGTAACAGTATGCAAATTAGTGAAGGAAACTGTGTCAGTCCAGGGAACACAAAGGAATATAAAGGTAGAACAAGCAGCAGCAGATGTGTTGGTCCTTACATGGCTGTTTGTGATCAGTCAAAATGAGATCACTTCCTTCCATGGTGTGTGTGTGTGTGTGTGTGTGTGTTGAGGCCAGATGGTAAAGGAAGTGACTGATAGGTTGGTAAAAACTAAGGAGGAGGAGGAGGAGGAGGAGAAAAATAGCAACAGCCGTAGCGATGATGTAACACCAGTAGTACTAGTAGCAGCAGCAGCAACAGCAGCAGCAATAGTAATTTTCCGTAGATTTAAGACAGTATCTTCCCTTCCTTTAACATTTCCAAACACAAATTAACCCTTAACAAGATGACGAAAAGGAACTGTTGAAACGGACAAAACACACACACACACACACAGTGCAAGGAGGCGGGCGGCGTGTCAGCGGTGGCGGTGGTGCCTGAGGTTTAGGTCGCCGCATCTCTGGTTGCACACGTTGCTTTCCCGCAGAATCTTCACATTTGCCTGCCACCTCCAACCCCCCCCCTAATGCGTCACTTGAGAACCAGCGGCGGCGAGGCGGCGGCGCGAGGCAGGTAGGCAGGCAGGCAGGCACGAGGCAAAGCGGCTCCCGATAATCTCCCTCATGACGCTACAGCTCAAATAAGCGACCTATAAACAGCGTGAGGATGCGTGGGTGTGGGCGTAGCGATCCCCCGCGACTACAAGGCTTTCTCACACGATGCCCCACGACTCCGCCGCCACCCGCGGCTCCGCTCCCTTTCTCTTCCCTGTCGTCTTATATGCATCACTCCCTACCGCCAAAATATTGAGATTCTCGTTACTTGTATCACTGTTTCCTGACTTGCCAAACCTGTTCACTTAGCCATGATGTGTAGCCTACAATCCACACAAAGCCTGTACTACACCCTGCAAAATTATGGCATCTCACACAGCCTGTACTACAACTTAACCTATACTAGTCTACATCCCGCAAAATAACGTCTCACAGTCTGTATTACTTAACACAGCCTACACATCAGCAAATGCAGCCTGAACGAAGCCTCACACAGCCTGCACTACATAACAGAGCAGGAACATTACACAGCCTGCACTATACTCTGAACAACCCGCACTACATACCCAGTAACCCCGACACAGTAAACACCATATCGCACTGAAGCCTGCACCACACACACACACACACACACACACACACACACACACACACACACAGTGCCTCACAGCCTCCTCACAACAGGTCTAACACAAGAGAGCGGCTTTCAGATATCCTTGGGAAGTGCAAGGAGAGAGGAGGACGCGGCGAGGCAGGCAGGCAATTCAAGTGAAGAGGGAATGCATGAAGTGATATACGGAACTTGGGAGAGGGAGTGAGAGGAGTGAGGGCAGCTAAGGTTGAAGCACCGAGCAGAGTTCACTCGTTCATTATCCTCCCAGTTGGACACCTGCTGCCCCGGGCCACCTTACCCCCACGCCCCACACCCGTCCACGGTACTCCACCACATCCCCGCCTCCACCACCACTTCTTCGCCCCTCCGGCACCGCGCCAATACCAGTCGGGATGCTGCTGAGGTGCAACTGGGTATGTGTTGGTGGGGAAAGAGAGACGCGTAAAGCACAAGCGAGGTGATGCCCTGAGCGGCGGAAGGCAGGCATGCAGGAAGGGCGTGGCTGAGGCTGCAAGGGTCAAGGGGCTAGCCTGTGTGAATTATCTTTTGTTTCTCTTGTTGCTACGACTACTGCCGCCGCCACGACTGCACTGATTCACCAGTATCTATCGCCCGCCCACGACAACACACACACACACACACACAGACACACACACACACACACATACACACACACGGTTGGTTGGTAGCACAGTAGCTTGTATTCAGTTTATCACCACCATCACTGTCATTATCACCGCCACCATATCATCACATCACCGCCACTGCTGCCACCAATTCCACGCTTACCATCATCACCGGCACCACGACACCCGGACACTCTCACCACCACGCCACCACCAGAACTGAACCACGTCACGGGCACACCACTACCACCACCACCGCCGCCACCCACCTGGTGCTGGCCGCGGCGGGACTCCGGAGGTGGAGCTGCGACACTCTTCGGCGCTACACTACAGGTGGTGCCCCGCCACATGGCCTGCCCTCCCCGCCCACCGCGCACTGCACCGCCGCCCATTGGCCTTGCACGCTGAGGTAACCGGTGACGCGCGCCCAGTCCCGCCCGCTGACTGGCCAGGGCTCGAGTGAAAGTGATGACGAATCTATGACGTTATGGTGCCCCGCGGAGGCGCCCGATTAGGATGACAACTTGGCTCCCGGCGTGTGAGGGGGGTGGAGGGGGGACAGGGCGAGGGTGAGTCAGGCTACGAGTGCCTTCCACCTCAGCGAACCCAACATACCCCTCAGTCCGGCCTGGAACCTCCGGGGCGGCAATGACGGGATGGTCAGGAGAGGGTACTCGGGGGTCGGTGTCCCCAACTTATCTCTAAACATAGCCATGCAGGGCCACCCTCTGCCCCAGACCAGCGAGCGTGCCAAGATGTCCTTATATGGCACCGCCCCGAGACCGTGCGTGGAGGAGGTGGTGGTGGTGGTGGTGGTGCACTTCGACCACCAAGCCCTCCCCTACCCTGCCCCAGCTCCGCCCTCAGCCACCGCCTTGCCTCAGGGTCTTGTGGGCCCTGTGGAAGAAGTTTGGAGGCTGACCGGAGGCTGCAGGCGTGAGTCTAGTACCTGCTGCCCTGCTCTCTACCTGGTCAGGTGTGCGGGCCTTCCCTCCGATACCCAAGCCCAAACCCCGGCCCTGCTCCGCCTCGCACCATTGCCTGCATCACGTCTTCCTCTCCATTTCATGTACCGCGATTCGACACAACCTGATCTGCCCGGTGACGACCTCCTCCTGCTTGAGTCCTTCCCCCGTTACGTAAATCTGTGCGGGAGGAAAGGAGGAGGGAACGGAACGCGTGCCCGAGTCAGCTGATGATGAACGAGGAACGGGATAAAGGGGGTGAGGGAGAGAGAGAGAAGCGAAGCAGTGATGTAACATGGAAGAGAGAGAGAGAGAGAGAGAGAGAGAGAGAGAGAGAGAGAGAGAGAGAGAGAGAGAGAGAGAGAGAGAGAGAGAGAGAGAGAGAGAGAGAGAGAAAGGGAATCATTACGTATTTAAATGGCCAGGGAAGTGTATTCTTGACCTGTGTGGCCAGTGAAGGTCAAGCAAGTTCACAGTTCCAGAGAGTATCATCCAGACTGAGCGAAAAAATGTGCAATCAGGGAAGTGAGCTGAGAGAGAGAGAGAGAGAGAGAGAGAGAGAGAGAGAGAGAGAGAGAGAGAGAGAGAGAGAGAGGAGGGGGGGCTGTGGTGATCCAAGGAGAACTGAAAGCAAAATATCATTCACCTCTCTGTCTCTCTCCTCTCTCTCTCTCTCTCTCTCCAGGCCGCCCCGTCACATGTAACCTTCCGGCGGGGTAAACATCTTGACCCAACCACCCGCTCGCTCGCCCGTCTGCCCCGCCGCCCGCTATCCTGCCTGCCGTCTGCCGCCTGCCTGGTCTGCATGCCACTGCCACTTCCCAACCGCTCACTCATGCCTCCCTCCCTCCCACCGGCTGGCTGTCTTCATGCCCCGCGAGCATTTGTGTCTCGCCAGCAGACCTCACTTGCGTCTTTGTCAATTTACACAGACACACTGACACACGACGCTCTTCACGGCCGTATTCTGAAACTCTACTGTCTGTTATACCTCGACTACTATCTTTATGTAATAGGCTCATGTAGTTAAAGTGGCACGGATCTTTAACGGTGTTCTTACGGTTCTAGCGACAGATTAACACGATTTTTACATTAATAGGAAGAGAGACACTCTTAAGAACCCGGCAAATCTCCCTTGTCGCCTTTGAAAATAGTCGTAATAAGAGGGCGAAGTATTTCTCAATATGGGTCTCACTCAGACTTACCGTATGGGAACCAGGGGCATACGTTCCGTAGTTAGACCCTGGCTGTTGCTGCTGCTGCTGTTGCTGTTGTGGCTGCTGCTGTTGCTGATGGGCGTGTGCTGCTCCATTATGGGCGTGAGTGGCGGCGGCGTTAGCGGAGGGGGCGGCACGACGTAGTTCAGAGTAGGAGGAGGAGACTGGTGAGGGCGGGGAGGGTGGCGGAGGGGCCTCGTCTGGGGGTGGCAGTGGGAAGTCCTCGTCAGGCCCGAAGGTGGCGTACTGGGAGAGTCCTGTGGGTAAAGAAGTGCGTGTGGTGAGTGCATTGAAAAGTGGTGAAGGAGGTGTGGTGGTGAGTCACGGTGGAATGTGTTCAGTGGGGTGGGGAAAGAAAAATGTGGTGGAGGTGGATGGGTGTGGAGGCGGTTGGGGAAGGGAAAAAAAGAAAAGAAAAAAAAGTGCGTGGTGGAGGTTGGGGGAAGAGGAGGAGGAGGAGGAAGAGTAAGCCATTAAGAGTTGGGGAAGGAGGGGAGGGGAGGTAAGGAGAGAATGTCAAACAGGGGTGATGGGGTGAGGCGGGCCAACTGGGACGAACGAACGAACACAGGCTGGCGGGCGGGCGTCCCTCCTCACACACACACACACACACACACACACACACACACGGGATGCCCATACATAGATAATAACCAATAATGATGCTCCGTGTGTGTGTGTGTGTGTGTGTGTGTGTGTGTGTGTTAAACATTTACCATCTCAATATTCATAACGCATCTTTGCTACTACTACTACTACTACTACTACAACTATACTAGCACAACTAAACTATCACAGCAACAACTACAACTACATCTTCATCACTTTCAAGACACGAGTACAGTACAAGATCCAGCAACACATGACTTAAAGATTGAACTCAGACTTATAGACAGAGCAGTGGGTCGCTATTGCACTGACTAGAATGAACGGACATAGGAAGACAGAGCACCTGAACACGTGTGGCTGGATTCGCGAGAGCTTACATGTGGGTACCTCAAGCACTCCCAGTCATGTTAAACAGCTGAGTTCTGAGGCGCCGCCCTAACTAGCCACGTGGTAGCCCAAAGATCTCCCCTGGCTGGCTGTTGGCACACTTCACCACTGACGGACGCTGGTGATATTTCAGAGTGCGAGCCGAGTAGCAACACACCACGCGTCTTTCTTTCTTCACTGCGCTTCACGTTATTGGTTTACAGTCTGCCGATGTCGGACGAATTCTTCTTTTAAGGCATACAGCTTCTTAGACAATATAATTTTCTTCTTTTATGTGTGTGGTAAATTCTCTTGTAATAGTTACGTATTGGAGATAAAATTAACCTTCCATTCTCTCGTTTCTCCCCAGTGTTGCCATGCAGATCATTCCTACACTACCATGAAGGTTAACGAAGGATGACCATAGCAGAGAAATGGTTAACTTTAGAGGCTGACTGATTGATTGATTAACTGACTGACTGATTAACTGCTTGTTTTAAAGGGATCATATCATAAGATAAAGTAAGGTTGCTTGCAATATGTTAAATTTGGCTAATGCAAGTAAGGTAAGGAAAGGCATGATAAGGAAAGGTTAAGTACGGTCAGGTAAGGTCAAATAAGATTTGATAAGATTAAATTAGGTTAGGTTAGGTAAGGCATTGAAAGGTAAGGTAAGGTAAGGTAAAGTAAGATAGTTAGATTAGATTAGATTATGTCATGTTAGGTATGGCATGACAAGATAAGGTATGGTTAGGTAAGGTAAGGTAAAATTAGGTTAGGTTAGGTTAACTTAGATTAAAGGATAAGCTAAGGTAAGATTATATTAGGTTACGTTACGCTATGTTATGTTAAGTAAAATAAGGCAGGGCAAGGCAGGGTTAGATTAGGTTAGTTTAAGGTACGTTATTAAAGCAAGGGAAGCTAAGTGAAGGTAAGGTAAGGTTACACAACTCTTCCTTGCGTTGCCTTGCCACTCTGACCTAACCATCTGCGTCACGCCCTGCTTAATCAAGGACACAAGGAAGGAACCTAAATAGCTTCCTTTCCGATTAAGGTTCCGAATACTTTAAGCCAGAATCGCAAGTTAAGTGGCCTCTAGCTACTTGCCATTTGTCCTACACCATTTTAGGACCGAGGTGACATCTGAGCGCTTCCCGTCGTAAGGCCTCGCGCCCTCCCACTGTCTGTCATTGTAAGAAGCTTGAAGGAAGGTGCGTCATGCTATTCTGGTTCTCCTTAAAGGTCTAGAGTGGCTGGAATATTTAACTGATCAGGATTTTCTTGGTATGTTTGTAGTGATGCTGCTGCTGTTGTTTCTGTTGGTGTTGCTACTACTACTACTACTACTGCTACTATTACTACTATTACTACTTCTACTACTACTACTACTACTACTTCGAGGTAGAACGAGAAGAAGAACAAGAACAAGAACACGAACAAGAACAAAAACAAAACGAACAAGAACAAGACCACCACCACCGCCACCGCCCCCACCACCAACAACAACAACAAACGATAATACCCTGCCTTGCTTTGCCTGAAACTCTAGCGCACTCCCAAACCGCACCAGTCATTTTTAGCAACCCTCCAGCTGAAACCAACATCCTTCCTCGCATCCCCCGCATCCCTTTCCTGAGAGAGAAAAAACATAAGGATATATTTGTTCAGGTTAGCCAAGATCCACGACCTTTCTGGTGACGCAATGCTACGTAAGTGTGACCTTGAGGGCGTTACTCCACCCTCACCTACTCACTCACACACTCTCACAGGTTCTCCCAACTAGGCCACGCACGCCCACAAGTACTATAGTATTACTTAGTCCAGCCTTTCCAGTACGTTTTCTCTGTTCGTTACATTACTTCCCTTCTTATAAAACTTTGTGTGTTTACGTTTATTTGTTTATTTATGCATGGTAATTCGTGTAACTGAAGAAGTGGAGTTTATTAAGGAACGTGTTTAGTCAGTTAGTTAGCTAGTTAGTTAGTTAAATTCGTAAGACTGAAGAAGTAGTGTTTATTACAGACACACTTCACATATTTAGTAAATTAGGTTAGTTAATTATTTAGTTTATTTTATCATGAATTCCTCCATTTTCAATTACGTTTTTCATTCGATAAATGCACGATGACTACGCAACAGAATCTTCATCCACAATAAACTTCCCACTTTAAAATTCTTACTTACATACTTTACAGCACAGGTGAGTGTAGGTAATTTACCACCAATATCACAACCATTATCGTGCATTCTTTGCATTACAATGTATGAAACTATAAGGCGAGTACAGTAAAAGATGAAAAAATAAATAAAATAAATAAATACGAATTAACTTGTTCTAATGTCATACTCTCATTTTCATCATTAACTTGCATTCTTAGTATTACAGTTTACTCTAAGTGTATGAAACTTAGTAAAAAATTAAAGAAATACATAATGATATTGTTTGCTGTACTAAGAGGATACATAACATTATCATTTATTAGCACTCTCAACATTATAATTTATTGTAAGTGTATGAAACTATATAGCGTGTCAAGAGAGAAAAATTCTTAAAAAAATACATAATTATATTGTTTGTTGTAATGCAAGGATTCATATCAGTATCGTTGTGAACACTGCCATAAAAGGATGCACCGCTGAGGAGGAGGAGGAGGTTCTGACTCATTACTACACAGAAACCTGATAGGAAAACTACTACTTGCCTGCTTATTTACGAGGCGTTGAAAGATAAACACACAAGGGAACATTACACTTAAAAAATACATAAGTGAATGAAGATAATGAAAATAATAAAAAATAAAACATATGAAAATGAAATATAAAGAAATTAAAAGTACTGCACGAGTGATTAAATACATTTATTAATACGTTCAGCGAATTCTTGTTACGCAATATTATATACCTCTGACAAAAAAAAAAGTTGAAAATTAATGAATAAATAAATAAATAAATAAATAACTACTTGTTTCCGTAGATAACTTTTAAGCAATATTACGTATAATAAAAAATACCAATAAAACATAAGTACTGTATGTGTAATAATCAATAACTTTTCTCCAACGTCCAGTCAATTTTTGATACGTAATCTTATACTTTTTTTCCTCATAGGGGCCGGGGACACTCGAGGGATGAATCGTGGAGGCAACCTTGAGAGTTCAGAGCATCGCGCCGTCACGTACACTCCAGTCCGCGTCCTGACGTGATGGTTTCTTCTTAGGATTATAATCATCTTATAGTTTTTAGCATTATACCTTTAAAAATACGATGACATGCGACCACAATTCTTACACCTAAGAAGATTAACGATGTTTTATTTACGTAAGTCATTTTTTTTATGTTATCTAACGGATTGCAGCTCTTACACATGACAGCTGTAATTGCTATACTGATGAATACTAATAATATGTTTCTTTAATACTTTTTCCTTGATATTTCACGTTTTTTTAAAGTTTCATTATTTCATAACACCAAAATTGCTGAAATAAAGAACACCAAGAACGACCAATAACTAACAATACGTAATAACTGACTTGTTCATTGTGTAACTGACTGACTGCTTGACAAACTGAGTAATTAACTGACTGACTTGCTAACTAAATGAATAATCAACCAATAACTGCAAATGGCCAATTAATAACTAACAAACTAACTGATTAACTTACTAATTAACCAACCAAACCAAACTACCTAACCTAACCAAACTACCAAGCCACTAAATAACAAACCAACAAAACCAACCTAACTCAACTTAGCCTAACCTAACCTAAGCCACCCAACCAATCACCACATCCACATCTAAACCCCCTCTAGCGGCAGAAACACGTAACCTAGCTTTGGATGGCCAGGGAATCTACGTAGGTGTCGCGGCTTGCGGTGGTGGTGGTGGTGGTGGTGGTGGTGGTGGTGTTGATGATGCGGATACCTCCAAGGCCGGGCACCTGATTCCTTGCACCTCCCCTGCTCTCTCTCTCTCTCTCTCTCTCTCTCTCTCTCTCTCTCTCTCTCTCTCTCTCTCTCTCTCTCTCTCTCTCTCGCTCCTCACGCCGACTGTTGATGCTACTAATGTTGATTCTGTCGCGTCCCTCTTCTCTTCCAGCGCAAACCAGATGCACACTTGTTCCGTCTCTCTCTCTCTCTCTCTCTCTCTCTCTCTCTCTCTCTCTCTCTCTCTCTCTCTCTCTCTCTCTCTCTCTCTCTCTCGTTATTTTCTGCTGTGTTCGTTTGTTATGTTTCTTTATGTTTGTACGAGATGTGTGTGTGTGTGTGTGTGTGTGTGTGTGTGTGTGTGTGTGTGTGTGTGTGTGTGTGTGTGTGTGTGTGTGTGTTAAACCTACATAATCCTGAGCTCCGGAAAATGCCTTAGAATGTGATTATAAATGTAGCAGTTTATAAAATGGCCTTTACTACTCGCGTGTTCAAAATATATAAACTCCAGAAAATAGCTTTTAAAATGTCCCCCCCAAAAAAAAATAAATAAATACATAAATAAAAGAATAAAAAAAAAAGTTCTATAAAATGGTTCTACAATAATAGCCTTTAAAAATGTACTACAAAAGGATTCTAGAAAATGCCCATTAAAAAATAACTGCTAAAAAAAAAAGGCTATAAATTCCACTATTCACTTAAGTTTGATATTCATGGTTCAGTTTAATGGACTTGATTGTGAAAGCGACTACGTGGGCTGTGTGTGTGTGTGTGTGTGTGTGTGTGTGTGTGTGTGTGTGTGTGTGTGTGTGTGTGTGTGTGTGTGTGTGTGTGTGTGTGTGTGTGTGTGTGTGTGTGTGTATGGACGTGTGGTGAAATTGCTGTATATTCATATGATTATCTAATGTAGGTATCATATAACTCCTATCTGTGGTTAATAAAGTATCCATCTGTCTATCTACCTATCTGTCCATCTACCTATCTATCTATCTATCTGTGTGTGTTCCCAGCCTCCCTTCCCTCCAAACCCTTCCTTTCATCCTCGCCCTCTGCTAACAACAACACACAAAACAACGGGGGCAGCTGCTGTATACAAGTGCGCGGGTGTCTCCTTTCACGTCCATACCTCCTACAACCTTGAGACGGAGTTACGCCAAGCAAACGAAAAACAAACACTGCCACTTATATGTAAAGTCAAAATGTAGATGCAGTTCCGAAGTTAGTGCTCTCAAACGCCTCCAAGCTTAACTTTAACTGATTGTAACAGGCTCTAGTGGAAGTTACTGGGGGCTGTTTCAAGGATATTTGTAGGACGCGTATTTTGCATCTTGAATGAGAAAATATTTGTGAGAACATGAGAGCAAAAGATTACCTTAACTGATTCTAACAAACTCTACGGAAAGTTACCGTTTTTTATGAGTTTGTATGATTCTAGTGGTGGTTTAACACGTGTTTTCCATTTTTAATGAGAAAACACTTATGAGAACATACGAACTTAAAACTTGAGAGATTAGAAGTCATCCCTGTTTTTTTTTTTTTTTTTATGATTCCTACTCAAGAGAACAAAGCTTTGGCAATATGAGACAAAGAATGAAAGAGAAAAATTTTTACATTAACTATTTTCAACAAACTCTAGAGGAAATAATTGGTAGTTTTCAAGAATGTATGATCTTAGCGGTACTTTAACACTTATTTTGCATCATTAGTAAGAAAACCACCCGCGAGAAGTCAAACTAATCAACGTAATGAGAGAACAAAGCTTCAGCAAGACGAGCCTAACAGAAAGAAAGAAAGCGAGAGAAGAAAACTGTGTAGGCGCGTATATACTAATACCCTCCCGTCCATCATCCCGCGTCCGCTGGGTGAGGGCAGAGCGTGGGTACTTATTACCTCTCCTGAACCGCCATTATCCAGCCAGGTGTGCATTACAACGATGTGCCCCTCCACCTTGAACTCCACATCACGACACACAGATCAGGAAGCGACCCAGGAACGAGGCGGAAGGTAAAGGAATACGCTTCTCGGATATCTAAAAGTACTGTACGTTTGTAGGAAGACATTGGTTCTCAAATAGACAGGTAGATGAATGGAATAGTAGTAATCACGTTATGTGTGCCGAGTCAATAAGGAGGTTTTAAAAGATAAGACAGGTTTATACATAAGCCAACTCTGCCAAGCTACGACCTGTAAGTAACCTAGTGAGTGAGTCAGCCCAGACAGCCAACCAACCAGTGAGTGAGTGAGTGAGTGAGTGAGTAAGTGAGCGAGCTAGTTATTCAGACAGCCAGCCACACAGCCAACCAACCAGCCAGCCAGCCAGCCAATCAGTCAAACAGTTAGTGAGGAGTGAAAGGCATCTAAACATTAGAGGTCAGTCAGGTCACACAGCATTTCAAGTGAGGAATATAATAATAAGCAAAGTAAGACGAGTAAAGTAAGAAGAATGGCACGATGACACACGGGAGGGATGACTGACAAACTGGCGCCACCACAACGAGGTCACACGGCGCCAGGTGACTGATGACTTATGCCCGACTGATGACTCGTATAGAGCAACATTCCTTCCACTGATTAGAATATAAAAAAAAAAAAATTCTACACTACAGTATAATACAATAGATATAATTACTGCAGTCTCATTCATATCCTTTCTTATTCTCAAGCCTTATTATTATTATTACAGCGGGAGGAACGGAAAGAAAACGGAGCAGGAACAGAAAGAAAACGAAGGTTCATTTGTGGTATGAGTCACCTATCATTTATAATATCTAAATGGGAGAGAGAGAGAGAGAGAGAGAGAGAGAGAGAGAGAGAGAGAGAGAGAGAGAGAGAGAGAGAGAGAGAGAGAGAGAGAGAGAGAGAGAGAGAGAGAGAGAGAGAGAGAGGGGGGGGACGAGAAGACTAAGGAGAAATGGAGGAGGGGAAATAAGAGGAGGACAGGAAGTAACAAAATAACCGGATGAATAAAAAAAAAAAAAAAAAAATTAAAAAAATATTGTAATCTTATCCTCTTCAGGCAGAGAGAGAGAGAGAGATAAGAAGTTAAAGAATGCTTAAAAAATCACGTAAGTGAAAAGATTCAAATGAAACTTCATCCCTTTCAGAGAGAGAGAGAGAGAGAGAGAGAGAGAGAGAGAGAGAGAGAGAGAGAGAGAGAGAGAGAGAGAGAGAGAGAGAGAGAGAGAGAGAGAGAGAGAGAGAGAGAGAGAGAGAGAGAGAGAGACGAAGATGAGCAAAAGGAGCAAAGGAAATAATCAAAATAACAGCATGAACAGAACAAAAAAACAAAAGAGATCACATCAACTAAGACTGCAGGTAAGGTGCAGAGACAAGACTGGCCAAGTACAGCAGGAGAGGAAGCCAGCCTGAGCTCACCTACATTCCTCTTGAGCTCTTTCTTTTGCAGCCACCGGTTAAGATGAGCCTCGGGGCCCACCAGGCTGCTCTCACGCTGCCTGTACGCTATCATCGAGGACACCACCACCACCGCCACCGCCACTACCAGCACCACCACTACCGGAGCTCACACCCCCACCACAGCCTACCTCGCTCCAACACTGGCAAGGCACAGCGCCACAGTTCCTCAGGCCAAGAGGGCGTTGCAGGGGGGCGCTGTTTAGGTACTATAGATGTTTGTTACTGGCGCTTCTTAGTACAATAGAATTCTGGCCGGTAGTACGAAACTCTCTCTCTCTCTCTCTCTCTCTCTCTCTCTCTCTCTCTCTCTCTCTCTCTCTCTCTCTCTCTGATGATTTTATACTTTTATTTTGTTCGTTACCTTCTCATCTCTTTAAAAATAAATATCGATGTTTGTTGTTTTAGTGACGTGTCTCTCTCTCTCTCTCTCTCTCTCTCTCTCTCTCTCTCTCTCTCTCTCTCTCTCTCTCTCTGGCTCCCGACCCTTAAAAACTCCTCTTCCGCACTCACAAATCCCTCACACACATCTCTTCCTTCCTGCCTCGCCGTCTCCTTCCTCCTTCCTCACTACACTCTTTCTTCACAACTGCAAACCACACATAGTTGTATTTAAGTTGGAAATCCCCCAGACAGCAACACATGGGCGCTAAAATACTACCACATTGTTCTTTATCGCTCTTCCCTTCCTCTCCTGCCCGCTTCCCGATTCCCACAACAAATCCTAGAGACCATAGCGAGAGGGGTGACCACAGATTACGACGGGTTGAGTGTAAGTAGTAAGACCATCACATGTAAACACAAAGAAAGAACAAATAGTAGTGGATTTCTTGTTTCTTAATTAAGATGTTTAAGGTAAGTTACACTGTTTAATCTATACTACTACTACTGCTACTACGGTTGTTAATTGAAGTTGAAGGATTTATGGAGAGAGACGAGAGAGAGAGAGAGGAGAGAGAGAGAGAGAGAGAGAGAGAGAGAGAGAGAGGAGAGAGAGAGAGAGAGAGAGAGAGAGAGAGAGAGAGAGAGAGAGAGATTCATAAAGTGGACGAGTGACAGAAAAAAACAGGAAATTAAGAAAAAAAAAGAACAGTAACACGTTTTAGCATTCTCTCTCTCTCTCTCTCTCTCTCTCTCTCTCTCTCTCTCTCTCTCTCTCTCTCTCTCTCTCTCTCTACATACCACATAATTTCCACGCCGTTACTTTAATTGTCTTGGTATGTGTTCCCTCCCTCCATTTATCTATTTCC
>NC_087168.1:19017149-19044649 GCF_035594125.1 Scylla paramamosain
TACCGCGAAAGTTAGGAAAATACATATAACACGAGAAGCCACACACACACACACACACACACACACACACACACACACACACACACAGCAGCAAAAAATGGCCAAACACAGTGCCAGCTCTTTAGTGCCAACAATGTATGCCGTTAGACACACACACACACACACACACACACACACACACACACACACACACACACACACACACACACACACACACACACACACACTGTGACGAAACGGAAGAGTAAGATAAAAAAAATGATGATGATAATGATGGTAGTGGTGAATGAGATGATGATGATGATGATGGAGGAGAAGGAGGAGGAGGAGGAGGAGGAGGAGAGTTAACATTTGCAAATAGGTGAGGAATAAATATAGGAAAGAAGACTGCAAGGGAGGAAGGAAGAACTGCCAACAGGAGCAACATCACCACCACCAACACCGTCATCACATAAACACACCACCACCAACACCACTATAACTACTACTACTACTACTACTACTACTACTACTACTACTACTACTACTATTACTACCACTACTGCCCTTAATATCTTCTCTCCTTTCCATTCTGAAGCCAAGAAAACTGATCCTCAATAAAAACACTCGCCAACACCAACACGGTCACCACCTTTACCACAATCCATTAACTGTAGGAGGAGGAGGAGGAGGAGGAAGAAAAATTCAATAAAAAAACGAGACATCTTCAGGGTTAAATTTCTTATATTTCTCAATTATCTGTCAACCCACGCCCCTGTCAACCTACACTCCTGTCAATCCATCCTCCTGTCAACCCACGATCCTGTCAACCACGTTCCTGTCAACCACGTTCCTGTCAACCCACACCCTCCTGTCACATTTCTTCCTGTCAGCTCATTGGTGTTAACTTGCTTCTCTTTCTCAAAACAAACAAGAGGTCTGATTTCCTGTTACTCTCTCTCTCTCTCTCCTCTCTCTCTCTCTCTCTCTCTCTCTCTCTCTCTCTCTCTCTCTCTCTCTCTCTCTCTCTCTCTCTCTCTCTCCATTGTGATTATAAGAGAAAGGAAATTCCTCACTAACCTCCCATAAAAGATTAAACTTTGTATAATGCAGGCAGAGGAGGAGGAGGAGGAGGAGGAGGAGGAGGAGGAGGAGGAGGAGGAGGAGGAGGAGGAGGAGGAGGAGGAGGAGGAGGAGGAGGAGAACCAGAACAAGAACAAAAACAAGAACAAGAACAAGAACAAGACGAGGAAGAGGAGAACAAGAAAGAGAACTAGTAGAGAACAAGGAAAAGGAGGAGGAGGAGGAGGAGGAGGAGGAGGAGAAACAAAAGATCTCTCCACTCACTCCCACACACGACTCCATTTTTCTGTGATCTCATGTTTATTGTTCTTGCGGATTTTCTTCCCCAACAACCCAGTTTTGGTGACATCACCCACAGCCCTCCTTCCCTCCTTCCCTCCCGTTGATCACTCTACCAGCCGCGGGATATGAGGCCAGAAGGGCGCAGCACCACCACCTCCGCGCCTCTAACATAACACACGGGAGGATGCAAGGCGCCAGTAGGCCTACACGTGGTATCTCCTCTATAACATACATACCTTCGTCTACATATCCATAAGCCATTAGAAAGAAGACCCACAGAAGATGCAAGTCGCTAAAGAGTACAGTCAGAAAAGGATTATCTGAAATCTGAGAACGAATGTCTTCTCTTTTGTAACGTGACGTTAAAATAAACTCTAAAACGGAGACGAGGATCAAAAGATGATGTGGTAAGACATGTAGTGTTCGTTTGGTTGCCGCGAAAGATTGGGCACCCCTAAAACTGGTGCAAATGCGCGTTTTCTTTCAAGAGCCGCAGTGGGATCCGTTCTCTACCACGGCAGGGTTACATATGAAGGGCACACTACTGCATACCAGTGAATATCTAGGTGTGTAAATTCCAATTATGTCAACAAAATACATCGGAGTAGAAACAATGATATTTTCCGATGATAACATGCTGCGGGGTGAAGAAGAGAGGGTGATATAGCGGGGAGAGTGGAAAGGTTGTGTAAGATGGAAGGGTGCCGGGCAGGACAGTACAGGTGGGAGGCTGAGTGGAGGGGTACAGTGGGGTGCTGGTTTGAGGCAGGGTAACTCAAGTGAGAGGGTGTGAAGGGTGTGAGGAGGAGGCGTGTGTGATGAGGCAAAGCGTGGGTGTACTCACCAGAAGCAGGCTTCACGTTGGCATAGAGGGCGTGGGAAGGCGGGTAGGCGGCGCCGTTGGTGCTCAAGTTGGCGTAAGTGGGGGCAGCGGGGGGCGGCGGCTGTGATGGCAGGGGCGGGGGCGGAGACTGGTCCCTGCGGGCCTGCTGTGCCCGCGGCGTGTTGCTGTAGATGGGCTGCGAGGCGGTGTTGGAGTACAGGGGCTGGGCGCTCATGGGCACTGCGACCCTGGAGGTGGGCGTGTAGCTGTGGGCGGGCTGGGGCGGAGGTGGAATGTAATTAGGATTGGGGCTGAGGCCGCCCACAGGCACCTGTCCCGTGCTGCTGATGTACACGGCTCCGGGCACCACGATGCCGCTGAAGTCCTGCCCTGCGGACGACGCCTCCACGCCGCCCCCCGTGTAGGCATGGTTGATGCGGGCTGAGGCCACGCCCACGGTGCCAGGGGCGGGGGCGTTCACGGCATAGTAGTCCTCCACGCCTGCCGGGGTGGTGGAGGGCTGCGCCGCCCCCACAGTGCCGTAGGTCGCCTGCTCCCCTTCCTGCAGAAACATACACAAGTTAATTTTGTGTGTACAACGGCCCGCTGCAATGTACACATGCAAGGTCCGGTTGCGAAAGGGGCAAGGGTCAGCAGGGGACGCATGGAGGAGGAGGAGGAGGAGGAGGAGGAGGAGGAGGAGGAGGAGGAGGAGGAGCAGAAGTAGGCCGCTAAGGACACTTCCTTGTGACGTAAGCATAGTAAAAAACGTAATAATAATAATAATAATAATAATAATAATAATAAAAAATAATAATATACTAATTGACCAACGAACACACACACACACACACACACACACACACACACACACACACACACACACAGGGACGTCTCTATAACCCTTGGACCAAGGGACTGCACCACCTGGCACCTGCCCTTCATCTCTGGGGCTGGAGCGAGCTGGGGAAAGATAAGGACTGGAGGAGGAGGAGGAGGAGGAGGAGGAGGAGGAGGAGGAGGAGGAGGAGGAGGAGGAGGAGGAGGAGGAGAGGCAGCAGCAGCAGCAGCAGCAACGTGGTGGCGAGCTTCGCCCGGGGCAAGGCCGCCTCCCTGCCCCACCACCACAATCCCTGCCGCCGTCACCACCACCACCACCACCACCACTCTACAACCACTACTACTACTACTACCACCAACACCGCCACCACAACCACACCATCACCGCCACCGCTACCACTTTCACCGGCTGCGGACAAAGGTGGCAGGGCGAAGGAGGTAACCTGGATGAAGGAGGCAGGTTATCAGGGCACGACAAAGCCAACACCGCTGAGTTCCCACGACCAAGACGGCCCTCATACACACACACACACACACACACACATGCCTTTAATACAGCAAGAGGTGGTAGTGATTCCCATAAAAGGCAGTCCTAAACGTTCTAGTAACATGGAGCATCTCGTGTGGCGCTTGCTGTGGGGACGCCCTGTTCTCCATTACTTCATCTAAGGCTTGGTTAAGTCCTGAGTGTGTGTGTGTGTGTGTGTGTGTGTGTAGCTACGTGTCCGTCATCGTGTATGTATGTGTGCGTGTACACATACTAATCAGCAAGTTGTGTGGGTGCGTACTGACCCTGCTTCCTTTATCAGATACCTTATCAGAGCGGCAGTGAAGAAGGAAAATACTGATCACCGCATCCGTCCTGTCCCCAAACTCATTCCCTGTACCCGCCGCGCCACCACGCCACACTCACCCCCACCCACTCCCCCGCCTAACGCATGCCACGCCGCCACACTCCCCACCCCACGCCGCTCATGCCACACCCCTACTCCTCCTGGGTTTGTGGTCCACGTTTTCGTGCTGGTTGATGCTGACATGCAGGTATCAGCACATTCCCCGCGCCACACGTCACCATAACAAAATGGCACACCGCAGGGGAAGCGTCTCGCATTTTTCTTGCTTTTCCTCTTCTCAGTCTTCCCCTTTTCTTCTGATGCTAAGTGTTAGGTTTGGGTAAAGTAAGGAAAGGGGAAGGCAGGGGAGGTAAGGGAAGTGAAAAGATCTCAACAGTGACCCAGCTAATGATTTTGTCCTTGACGGTGACTGTACACGAGAGGACGAGGCGGAGGAGGAGGCGGAGGAGGATAACGACGACGACGAAGAGGCGGAGGAGGAAGGAATTATAATGGAGAGTGAAGTGTTAAGTAGAAGACGTGGTTAATAGGGCGGGCCTTGTTCCAGCTCTTAAGAGGGGAAGGGAGGGGCTGGAGGAGGGAGGAAGAGGGCAATGTGGAAGACGAGGAGGTGGGAGGGATGGAGCTCAGAAAGGGACTGGGAACGAAGGTGCCGTCAACCTCTGATAAGACGAGAGCCAACACAGCCTCACCTTGACTCAAACTTCAGGAATGCAACCTTGCACTATCCCTTCTTTCCTCTCCCCTTTCTCTTCTCTTCGTCAACTCCTGTAGCGTCCCCTAATCTTCCCCTCCCTCCCCTCCCCTGCCGCGGACTCTAATATCATTACCTCAGGGCTGCTCGGAAAACTCGCAGATTAGCTTTGCCATCTGACTGCCGCTTCCCCTTATTGAAGCCACACCAGTGCACACGAGATCCTTTCACCTGACGCAGCTGAAATCACTCCTGCTAACTTCACATAATATTCCTTCCTGTTATCGTACAGCCTAAAGATACATAAATATAATAATCTCGAGTGTAGTGTGGCCTGTTTCAAGCCACACCAGTGCACACGGGATTCTTTCACCTGATATGGCTGAAATCACTCCTAGCTTACCATAATATTCTCTCCTGATACCGTACAACCTAAAACTAAATAAATATAATACAATGACCTGTCTAGTGTAGCGTGGGTTGCTTCATAATAATCTAGATTCATCTCTCAACCTCCTAATCAAACCTCCTCAACCTCCTCCTCTTCCTCTTCTTCCTAGCCTTTGTACGTTCTGCACCACTAGGCACCGCTGTGTCGTGAAGCCCATGACAGCCCCACAACAGGAGTTCATGGTAAATTATGGGTGACACAGGGGAGAAGGGTGGAAGGGAGGGATGGAGGGAGACTGGCCTGGGTGTATCTTCTTTGTTGTGCTGATGCTGGTGACTGGCACTTACTGTGTGATCAAGGGCACTTTTACACAGCACACACGCTCACTCACACACACAAAAAGAGGCAAGACTTGTTCTGGGTTACTTTGTTATATCACTGAAATCAGACTGTCCTGAGGGAGGTTAGGTTGCATTTCAAAGGTCATGATGCTATAAAACTCAAGACAATTTTTTGGCAATGCTTTCACAGAATAATACTTTTTAATGCAACGTCACTTTCTGTATACTAAACTGACATCCCCCCTATCTAATAAAACTCGAAAATCCCCAGATATATTTTCATAAAACTGTGGAGGCAAGACAACTTCATGATGCCATAACAATACTTTCTAATATCTACTATCTACATACTAAACCAACATCTATAAAATAATACTAAAATTCCAAAACAAACTTTCATAAAATTGTAGTAAAGACAATTTCAGAGCAGTAATAACTCAGAACAACACCCTCTCATATACAACAATTTACCTACTTATCTATACACCAGACTGACATGCCCTTATCCAGTAATTCCTAGTTATAAAATCTTCGACACATATCTAAAGGAATTTTCAGTCGTCTTACCACCTGAGTAGCAACGCATGACTCAATGGAAAGATGTGTGAGCTTTTAAGTGGTATGATCTGTGTGCTCTGTTGGTCACGCCTCAAGGAGAAGCATGATGTAAGTGACAAACAGGATCACTGCTTAACCAAAACATGACCGCGAAATGCTCTGAACAGTCATGCACCTCCACCTTCACGTGGCTTATCCTTACTCACCACTCACACACACACACACACACACATTATGAGCTCTTTTCCTGCATGTCACAACTAGTAAATGTGACCAGAAAATACATTCACACACACACTTTCACAGTCACTGCAAGTCATCATAACTCAAAATAATTCCTTTTAACACACACACACACACACACACACACACACACACACACACACACACTTCATTAGACAACATCAAAGCAAAACATGTCACACTTCTTAATGATCTAAAAAAACAGACACAAATCTACTCACATGTGTACCAATTCCCCCAGATTTCTTAGGCTTCGGAGGGACGATTGGGGCAACTTTCTTCCCTCCTCCAGGTGAGTATTGCTGTGGTGAGCTGCCAGAACCCAGGTGAAGACGACCCAGGTCACTCGTCACACTGCTATATGTGTTGTTACTGTACATGGTGTGTGTATGAGTGTATATATCTGTTATGGAATGTTTCTAATGAAGTTTTTCCTTATGAATACTGTATGGTTTCATGAAGGTTTTTGTTTCTCTCTCTCTGTTGTGATGTTGGTGCCTAACCCAGCAGATGTGCTTGTGATGAGTCTCCAAGCAATGAAGTCCCGTTTCTATAGCAAGGAGGAAAAAAGACACAATTAGTGGGATTAAAAGCTACCTGACTAAGACCTGGTTCAACTAATACAGAATGACTGGGAAATAATCAAGGAGCTACTGGCTGATGGATTTATGTGATAAGTATGATAACTTAACCTACTTAACAAGGAGATAATGAGAGCTAAGGTGTGTTGTATTTGTAGAGCCTGACTATGACTGATCCACCAAACTACTGACAGTGTATTAAACTTAAATCTACATTCACTTTGCTCAGGTGAGTGAAGAGGTCAGTAGGTTGCCTGTGTGTGTTTTGGGTCTTTGTCTCCACTCACGGCCTGTGTAGCTTGACAAGAACAAAGGTGGTCCAGGTGAAAGGTGGTGGTAGTCATGGTGGTGTTGGTAGTGGTAGTGGGAGTGATGATAAAGGTTTTGCTGATGATGGTGGAATCAATCACTGACTCACTGATAACACAGCACTGTTTCTGTTACTCGATTCAAGTTATAGTCTTTACCTACCCTCTTAAATGACTATAGGAAAAAAATATAAAAGGATGTTTGGTTTACAAATGAATTATTTACAGTATTAGGAAGTGTTGTGAAATGGAAGGAAATCCTGTGTATAGCCCAGTTCCTGTTGAGGTGTGACGTAATGGGTGACTCAAGGGTCTTTCCTGTGTGATATGAATATGAAAGTCCCCCACTTGGCATGTTACTCAACTGATCATGTTTGTCCTAATTAGGTATTAAGAATGGAATCAATCTTATTACTTCCATGGCTTCTCAGCCATCCCTCAAAGCTGGTGAGTGTCTCATAATGTCACTTGTCAGATGATAAGTTCCTCTCTGTGATAAAAATTTATAGCCTTCTAAAAAGTTGCACAAAGCATGTTATAAATTCAAACTTTTATCTTTATATCTATACATACAACCTTGTCAGCATGTGAATACTTTACAATGAATCTGAAAGCATGAAAGAATATATATGTTACAGGACAGTATATAACCAACACATAATTTCTGTTCATTAATTGTGATATAATTCAATCACTATAGTCTTCTTTAATGGAGTGTTGGTTCACATCCACTGTTTATCTGCCTATCATTTCACCTCATTACTGTTTTCTCTGTCTACCTCTCATTTCACGGTGTTACTGTTTTCTCTGTCTATCAGCTTATTACTGTTTTCTCTTGTCTATCTTCCTCTCATCTCGGCTTGCTACTGTTTTCTTCTCTCATTTCAGCTTGCTACTGTTTTCTCTATCTACCTCTCAACTCAATTTGTTACTACTATTTTATCTCTCTCTCTCTCTCTCTCTCTCTCTCTCTCTCTCTCTCTCTCTCTCTCTCTCTCTCTCTCTCTCATCTCTGCTTGTTACAGTTTTTTCCATCCATCTCTTATTTCAGCTTGTCACTGTTCCTCTCTCTATTCCTGGTAATGCTGAAGGCCCTGTGCTACCTTCAGTTGCCTCAGAGAAGCTCCTATGGCACTCTTAGCAATAAGTATGAAAAATATGCATGTGTGTTGATCTACAAGGTATGCACAAAAAACTACTACATCTTGCTGGTAATACTCATCTCTAGAACACCTTAGACAAGATAATTTAATCTTTTCTGACAGTTTAGATTGCATGTTTGTGCATTCAGCTCTTGAGAAATAATGGATACAGTGGTAATCATTTAAACTGTGAGGTCAAATGATGAGTAAATATATTTCAAGTCAAAAGAAGCTAGTGATAATTATAATAATGTGTTCTGTAGTTGAATAAATAATAAAAAATAAAAAAAAATATTACATGAGACATTTCTTGATAATTTTGTCTCTGAACTCTACATATACAGAGAGAGAGAGAGAGAGAGAGAGAGAGAGAGAGAGAGAGAGAGAGAGAGAGAGAGAGAGAGAGAGAGAGAGAGAGAGAATGGTAGACAAATACAGATAAGAGAAAAACAGACACAGATAAGAGAGAAACACACATAAATGAAATGAAAGACTGGCACTAAAAGAAAATACAGCAATACAGAGAGGCAGGCACAGACGGACAGACAGCCAGCCTCTCACACTATCACTTGACCTCATACCATCACAAATCACCACTGAACCTTAACCAACCCCACAAACTGGCCAACACAGCATGAACACACTCACTCCCCTTGCCCAAGTAGACACCACGGCCACCTGTTCAACACCACAACACCACAGCACAACACACCACCACAGGGCACCAACCACACCTAAGCACACCACACATAGAGCTCAAAATCCCTAAAAAAACATCGATGCCTTGTCACTAACGCAGGTATTCGTGTCCAACGAAGCTATCAAGCACCTCATACCATCTCCCCGCTAATGTCTCACCTGGCTTGTAATCCACGGTGCTTGTGGGGCAGGTACAAGGGGTAGATCCTCCTGTATCTCTGACAAGGGGTAAGACATGCAAGTAGCGACTCCCCTCCCCACGCCCAGCCTTATACTGTCACGGCAGCAACTCCAACTAGACCCGAGTGTTCTCCTCAACCTTCTCTTCCCCTCCCGCGCCGCAGCTTAGGGTCCTGTGGGGTGCGCTGGGGTTATTTCTGGGGTTTATTCTCATCATTGTGACCCGTTTGAGTCTGTGATGTAAGGTATATGTGTGTTTTTCTCGGTTTGTTTTGTTGAGGACGATGCATTATTGGAACGTGATGTTTAAAGGGCTGGCGGGTGATTTAAATACCAAAGCTCTTCGAGAAGAGAAAGTTTATTTTCCGCCAAGCTGTAAAATGTGCTTTCCTAATTTAATTTTTCGGATTTAATGCTTGTGTATTGTTGTGAAATTACAGTTGTAGGATTAAAAATATCTTGGTTTGATTTTTAAAAGGGAATCAATAAGGATATACGTACAGCAACTTATTAAACCCTGGTTCACATTAGTAGGTCACAAAGTTCCCTTAGCCATGACCTTAATGACCTGACCACGACTGCTGTCCACCATCAGGGGAGTACCACGTGATCCTGTGTGTGTGTGTGTGTGTGTGTGTGTGTGTGTGTGTGTGTGTATTTTACGCTTAATTAATGCAATTGCTTCTCTTTCATGATACTCAGTTTTCTAGACTATGCAACCAACATACTCTCCTCACCATCTCTGCCACATACAAACAAGTTCTAGTGAAGTTTCCTTGGCATGTGATCCGCTGAGCTCAGTGGTTCGATCGGATCAGAGTTGATCATTGTCATGCTGTCAGCACTATTTTGCTCGTCAGATATACCAGGAAGTTAGAAAGTCGGAACATTCTTCTTTCTTCCTTTGCCGATCACGTAAAAAAAAAAAAAATGCAAATTTGCCAATTCATGAAAATGTGTTAACTTTATTTATATTTAGCATTTGTTGAACGAAACATCACGAAGACAAATATGATTTTATTTACTTGAATGAGCGTAACACACACACACACACACACACACACACACACACACACATAAATAAAAGTGATTATCAGAAAGGCAACTGAGATTTTGGAAGTAATGATCGTGTGTACCAAAGTATAATGTTACAGGAAAGAGAATGGTGGACAATATCCATCAAAATTACAAACATTGCTGTGAAATCCCTGTACATAGTCTACCTGCTGGCTGGCTGCTGGCTGGCGCACATGTAGGACAAGGACATCAAAGTACAGTGCCACCAAAAGGATCACTACTGTACTTCTTCAGAGAGAGACCTAAAGTGGACCCAACTTTAACATTCTTTGTAGAAAAAAAAAATATAAAAATTCTTGCCTCATTACTTCTAAGGATGAATTTCCTAAGCTTCAAATCTTCCTTGAAGCAACAACTGGCATGACTTCATAGTAATTTAGAATGCCAAACTTAAATTTATGAGAAGGTACAAAACAAAACAAAAAAAATACGGGCAGTCCTTTTATTATTGATTATAAACAGCATGTACTATTCTATTTTACAACTTGATATGACCAAGAAGACCACAAATCAACCAATGAGAAGGTGTCGTTGGGATGGCTGGCTGGTGGCTAGGCTGGGAGGGAGGAAGCCGCTGTTTCTACTTCAATAGTGATGCAAAACATACATAACATTAATTTGTACAATGAAAATGTTATCCTAAGACCTTATAAATTGCTTTGAGTGAACACTGAGAATTACAGTAGTGTATCTGGAGTTAAAATAAATGTTTATATAATAACTATTTAGAATTATAATTGCTGCTCTGCTTTTAGAGAACTGGCTTAAGCATTCCCTCTCTCCAATCTCCGAAGGTACATGCCATTCCCTCCCAACAGGTCCCGCCCACCACCAGTCCTTCACCCCGACAACTCATGACTGCAGTAAACATATGGCAAGCCCTTGAGTGGCACACACCAGCTGATCCATGCTGGGCTGGCACAACTTCACTCTCTGATTACATTTCTTGGTGTATGAGAACTTTGTTTGGTAGGGGCAAGACAAGTGCCACTTGACGGCAAGAGCTGGGTGACACGGGGAGTGGGGAACACCACACACTTGGGCACGTCATTGACACACAAAGACATGGAACTCTAGTTATATATAATCACTTTTTACACTTGAGAGTCACACTTACAGGTACACTTATATAACAACTTTTCTGAGTAAACATGAGATGTTTTGAGTATTTTTCTTCCAGGACTCACTTCTTACACATGGGATTAGATATACTTATAAGTACGATTCTACATTCTGATAGATTTTTTGAGTTTAAACACATGATTCTCTGAGTATTTTTCTTCCAGGACTGACCCTGATGTATCTTCCCACTCTCAGACCAGGACCGCTGAGTGGCCGGCAGTGTGGGGCCAGCTCAGCAAGCCTCGGTGGTGACAGATTCCTCATACAAATACATAACTAAAAATAAATAGCAACCTAATGTTTAAGCTAAAAAAATAATAACATTAATATGTACATTTATATACACTGCAGAAAATCCTTTGGCTGGGCACAAATAAGGTTATTGCACTCTCATACAAAATCTTTCATTGTACATAATTGGGTGAGTGAATAATGTATACTTCTCAGTCACACACACATCATTACTGAAACAGGAGATAAACTTGTTATACATAAAAATAAATACTTTCAACTTTGCTTTACATTTTCTCAAGCACTGTTTATTTCAGAATTCAAGTTACAAGTGATTTATTTGAAATTACTTGTTTCTTCACATCTGAAATATTTAGACATGCCTGTAATGATGGGACAATTACAGCTGACAAACCTAAACTTGAGCCTTGGTAATCATCTTGGCTTGACACATACAATTATATACTTTGGATGTCCTATCAAAGCTGCAGTCCTAACCACTCCTGTACATATTGAAAACCTGCCGGCTCCGAATCACTCTCAGCAGGTAAGAAACCAAATTATTACAGTGGTTGTCAGATGGTGTGGATCAATGAAGTGTATGATGTATGAGAAAATGAAAACATGTATATATGGATCTACTTCACATAGATCTGTCACCTCTGAAGGGAATGCTACTGAGGAAGAGAAATGAGGATACACAAACAGCTAAAAATATTCCTCACAAGACATTTGCTGATTGCAGATACCAAAGATTCGCTTAACAGAAGAGGAAAAACCACAGTTTAAGTAGACAAAGCTAATCTTGGGCCTTGGTGGGAGTCAGTGGCTCAGTAGTGTTTCTCAATACACAGCTCACAACAGTTTCTTGGTGGGATGAGCAGTGTTCTCTCATCACCCAAAACAGTTTCATACGACTTTGCTGTTTGCTTTGACAGCTCGAGAGTCCTGTATTTCATGTGTCCTCCCAGGTTCAATCCCCTGCCACTCTTATATATGTTTAATGCCTTTATTGCCTGGCTTGTGATTAATTCCTTAGTGTATCAAAAGTCATACTATGTTTCTCTTACAATATTCCCTCTTTACAAGTTGTGGCTCAAGGCTGTGCACAAAGACAGAAAACTGACCGAAAAATTACATATAACAAATTCATCAACTTAGAATTTGAAAGATACATTCAATGAAAAGTAAGTTATCAAATATAAATACAGTCACTACATCACTTTTAAATTTGCGAGTTACTATTCACATCAGGGCTTCCGAGGGCAGGCTGGGCAGAAGACGCCACTCCACTGCAACACACTGAGATCACTGCCACAGACTGAGACATCAAGAAAGGGGTCATGGTGGTGTTGGGGAAAGGCAGGATGAAAGTGACACATTCAAGGATACGAAAGTTAGCAGTAGAAAAATTGCAAATCCAAACCACCAATAGCAGAGCAAGTGAAGCCATGAAGGTGGTGGTGGTGGTGGCGGTGGTGACAGGCCCTGAATTACTGCTCCAGTGAGTGAAAGCAGCTGATTTAAGACACATTGAGATAACTTATATAGTCATATATTATAACAACTCTACTATTAAGGCCTTTTACAACTCCCTATACAACCCTTTTTACACTGACAACACAAAGTACTTGACACACAACACAAATCCCCACTGAAAACGACTAGAAAGTGGTGAATTTACTTTCCGCTCTCATCTCAGTACCTAAATGTACACTTTGAGCTTATGCATTAATAAGGTCAGAGTCAAAAACCACTGCCCAGCCTCAGGACAATACTGGGAGTCTGACTTACAAAAAACGTGACACTACATATGAAGTACACAAGGTACAGTATGTATATATGCACTATTTAAATATGAAAAGAGGTTTAGTTTACCGAGGCAACACTGATCACTTGAACACAGCCGTAGCCAGCTCTAAGGCTTCATGCACTGTCCACTCCTCTATGCAGCAGGGGGGGATACCAGCATCCTTCAGCACACTCATCAGCTTAATATCTTCAGTGTGTGCACTTAGAAGGTTGTGCTGTACTCCAATGATTTTGCAGATAAGAATAGGATAACTGAAATTTCACATCATTCGTAGATTCTCACGCCATCCACCCACTCTAAGTAATTCACACAGCGTTCTTACAGCAGTGCTCATGTCTGGTTGCGTCTACTCAGGTAAAATTTAAACCGTCCGAGTACTTTGGCATAACTCACTGTGGTAACTAGCACACATAACAGTCAGAGTGAATAATAAAAGATTTTTGTCCTCACAGCAATTGCGAATTTAATTTGGAGCCAAATATACGACACTGTATTTGGGACCTAATATTTCACTTTATACCACACACTCACACTCACACTCACACACACACACGTGCTCCTAAACACTGGTCTCTGAGTTTAGCCGCAGCACAAACTTATTGCTCTTTGGATGGATGATTTCTTCTGCTATTGAGAAGTGGGGTATATGGGAGACAGTGCACAGGAGGCAAACATCAGCTTGCCTTAGCTGGAAAATGGTGCCACCGTTGATGGGGCGTGACAGCAGCTGGTCACACACCAGGCCCCAGGACTGCACCCCTCGGTGCTCCTTGTCATTCTGGAGGCAAAAAAAAGATTGTGTTATAATTTTTTTTTTTTAAATGGAATATAATTTTTAAAGATATTAAAGCTAAATGTCAGTGATCAAGATTAAGCTGACTATCCAGCCTTCCCTATCTTAATTGAAAGGATCAAGTATCTGTTGAAACTCATCAGTCTCAAAAATTGTCCATTTTAAAAAGTAGAAAATACAGGTAATGAATTTTAAGCATGTACGAGTATGCCTACACAAGAGGAGTAAATGAGCTATAAAATGAGGAAAGAAGGAAAGATGGAAAGAAAAATATGATCAGTTTCAAACAGCTCACCTGCATGACAGGTGAAGAGACGAGGTACTTCTCCAAGAAGGCGCGGGGACTCATGTCATGGGCGAGGCAGATTGCTAAATGGCTCAGGATGGAGTCCATGGTGTGGCGCGGCTGCTGGCGGGTGATGCGCAGGTACTTCTGCAAAGCTCGGGCTAAGGAAGGGAAGATGGACTGGGCTGCCTCATGGGGGTTCATGGGTGTGCTCTGACCTGTGGAGCAAGGAGGAGTATTAGTGTCAGCAGCGATCAGGCGTAGTGACAGAAACTCCTTCAGTAATACAGAGGATGGGAGAACAGGAGATTCAAGTCAAAGTGGTGAGACAATTCCAATGATTTTGCTTTGCCATGACATTAGGAAGGTGAGCCAACAGTACCTTGGTCATCATGCATGCGCTTGATGTGGGTGAATGCTTCCTCTGCAGCTGTGATGAGTCTGGCTTTTCGTTTCCTCACACGTCGCTCATACTCGTGCTCCTCATAGAATCTCTCATTGTGGGCCGAGTCCCTCCGCCGGGCACTGGCTGTGAGCACTGCCCGGGTGTGGCTCTGCAGGTGAAGGGTGAGGGGTAACACTTGAAGGTGAACATAACAAGATCATCAGAATATATACTTATTGTTCAAAGCACATTGCACATCTAAAAATCTGGTTTTAACTACACTGAACATCTTTGGGTATCTGGTCTTTATGCTACAATGGAAAACATAAACAGGTGTGGTATGACAAAAGAAAAGTATCTACTGTTATTAGTGGCATCTCATTCCCTCTTGCAACTCCTTCAGGATAATAACGAAAAAGAAAATATCTTCGTATACCTTTTCAAACTTGCTATTCTTGCTTTTACACATCTCTCACTTCACTGTAGTCACTGCTTAATGTTTTCCATCTCTAACTCACCTCAGGATTCTCCTCATTGCCATCTACATCATAATATTTGAAGGACGAGTTGGAGGGGTGAGGCTTCTTCTTGGAAGGAACACGGTCCAGGTAGGGGTTGTAAATACCAAAGTCTTGGTAATACTTCTCCAGCACCCAGGCAGCAGCTCTCTGTACACTAAGCTGCCCGATGTTGTACCATCTAGAGGAAATAGAACAGCAAATCATGTAGGATGCTTTGAACATGATTTAGATTATAGTTAAAGACAGATTTAATGGAGTACAGCAAAGGTGAATGTACAGTTGTTTGCTGCACTTCTAAAAATACAAATAATACACTGGCAACATTACCAATCCTACTATGGGTTTCAGAGGCAATGTTACATAATTTTTCGGGAATAACTCACAAGCAAAGCATGTTTTTAGACACTCCACTAATTTTCATCATGCCTAACAGGTCTTGGCATATTGAGTGGGGAGGCCAGTTTCTTTCTCCATTGCCTATAACCTTCTCACTCATCACCAATCAATATTTACTTTAGGCTGGATAAGCTTAAGAGCAGGAAAGAAAATTCTGACTATAAGCCAGAATTTGAATGCATGACTTCCTGGATTAGTCAGATGTACTACTGCCTGAGCCAATGCACTCACAAATATCATAACAGGACTTTAAGGTCTCAAAGCTGGTGTCTCAAGAACCATGAACACTAGTCCTGGATAAGTGAGAGGAAAGACTGTCCCAAAAACATCTGCATGGTGTCCCTCACCTGCTCTCTCCATCTGGGGAGCGCAGGACCTTCACCATGTACTGTGGTGTGAGGTGGCGCAGCTCTAGGAGGATCACAGCCAGGTACTGGATGAAGAGCAGCGCATCCACAAGACTCACCGCAAAATACACAATGGAACGATACCGCACCTGATAACAGAGGGGAACTTAGTTACTAAACTCCACTTCGCTTCACAGGGATAAGGAGACATCTGTTAGCTATGCTACAATGGAGATTACTGTATCATGGAAGCAAAGACAAGAGAAAAGTGACAAAGAATTAAATGAAAGAATTAAAAATGATGAATTGTGACAAGGAGGAAGGTGGAGTGGGGCTGAAGAGACACACGCACCTCATCTCTGTTCTCCAGGATGCGCACCACGTAGAACAACCAGTAGGAGAAGGTGAACACAAATATGAGCATCGTCACCAGTGCCCGGAAGATGAAGATCCTGGGCATGGTGGCTTTGGGCTGTCTGCAAGTGAAAGGTGAGATGTTAGAGGAGAAAAATAACATGGAAAGCTCTGTGGAAGAACTAATATAAGAAATAAATGACATGGTACATACACAATCATATTTATACAATTTTTCAGTAAGTGTCAATAGGAAGGGAGTAGCACAGTAAAGAAAAGGTACTTTTCAGAAACAAACCCTAGAAATGAGAAGCAGAAACTAATGAGAAAAAGGAAGGTGATATCAATGCCCTGTGTTCCCTTTACAGGATTCTGGTGCTACCATTGCGAAGAACATCTGACACCTAATTGACACGCAAGATTACACATGGCAAACCCAAAGCAACAATAACACTCATCAAAGCTTCCTGTCCCTCTGAGGAGGCAAGCAGTGTCTTCACCTGAAGAAGAGTGCCCAGGATCCCAGAAGGAGGATGAGGAGCTTGAAGGAGAAGCTGATGAGGAGACCATCACACTCTGAGTCACACTTGAGGTGCTCACTCTTCAGCTGAATCACATTGAGGCGAGGGATCAGCACCATAGCAATGGGGCTGTGGGGAAAGAAATACAATTAACACCAGGAAAAGTTCACAGGATATTTGCTTGTTCTAATATCCTAGTACGGTGGTCCATGAGAGTGTCACTTGCCAATGGAAGCTAATGGAGATAAGAGTGTGAATGGTGTGTGTGTGTGTGTGTGTGTGTGTGTGTGTGTGTGTGTGTGTGTGTGTGTGTGTGTGTGTGTGTGTGTGTGTGTGTGTGTGTGTGTGTGTGTGTGTGTGTGTGTGTGTGTGTGTGTGTGTGTCGGCACACGTGTGGTGCTTTGACTGGGTCACCCCTTGTGAAATTGTTGGCCTGGTACGTAAATAGATGATAAAATTATCTCTGATGGACATGAAAGGGATAAAGATTCATATTCTCACAACACATGGATATGATGCTTCTTACCACATATTATACTCCAGTAACTAGTTATCTGTTTTTAGAAGCACAACTATACAGTACCTAAGGAAGGCAAACAAGGCCACCAGTGCACAGAGGGCTGACCCGGCATACCGCTGGCAGGTGAAGGTGACGCCTGTCTCCTGGTCGCGGCCAATGATGGTCACATCCTATAAAAATAATAATAATGATTAAAGATTTATTCACCAAGAAAGTATTTACTCATAGATAAAAATATGCTGTCTTAGTTTACAAAAAAAAAAAAAAAAAAAAAAAAAAAAAAAAAAAAAAAAAAAAAAAAATCAATAAACCTCATTCATCTTTTTATTTAATCTCAATTTATCTAATCTAATGACACTCTCTTTAGAAAACCTGACCCTTCACAGATTTGTAGCAGGTCAGGGGACTTAAGACTAAGAGAAACTGGGAAAGCATTAAGCATAACTTAGTGTTGTAATATTACTTGACCACTAACCTGTACCAATGAAACTCTTCCTATGCATTTTGTTTTAGGTATTATAGCTCACTGTTATCCCTTTCCACCAGGATCTGATAGAGATATGAGTGTGAACAGTGTGTGTGTGTGTGTGTGTGTGTGTGTGTGTGTGTGTGTGTGTGTGTGTGTGTGTGTGTGTGTGTGTGTGTGTGTGTGTGTGTGTGTGTGTGTGTGTGTGTGTGTGTGTGTGTGTGTGTGTGTGTGTGCGTGTGCGTGTGAATGTAGGATTACCAGCCTGGTGTACAGATAAATAGATAGATAGATGGAATTTCTTACCTGAAAGGACTCAGAGCGGACTGAGGTGTTGCCGGTGATAGCAGTGGTGTTGTCCCCCCAGTTGTCATCCTGTGGGAGGATCTGCACCTCAATCACTTCCCCTCCCATGCCGCCGTCGCCACCCGCTCCTGCCGTCATCTCACTGACCCGCCTGCCACAATGGTAGCAAAATCACACCTTGGCTTAAAAATGTCATAGGCATGTGTGTGTGTGTGTGTGTGTGTGTGTGTGTGTAACAAGTAGTTTTCTTAAGATATTCAGTACTAATTTAATTTCAAAATACAAGGTTTCCTGATGACAAATTCTAAGCAACAATGAACAATTGTTATAAAACCATGAATTGTAAAACATCAGGTCATCATGGAAGAGTCAGGACCTTTGAATCCTCCCTCACCTTCCTCTCTTGTGGAGTGGTCGAGCATTGACGTTCCTGAGGGAGACAAACGAAGCCTTCTGTCTGGCTTGTGGGTGCTGGTACTGCTGCTGCTGCTGTTGCTGCTGCTGGTGGTACTGGTACTGGGACTGCTGTGAGTACTGAGGATGCCGCTGCAGGGAGGCGTAGAGGCTGGCGTCGGTGAAGCCAGACACCACAGAGTCCTGGTCAGGTGTCCAAGCCCCCGCGGTTGCATACGACGGACCGGGGCCCACGGAAAAGGACATAGAAACCCGGTCCCGCCTTCGGAGTGGAGGAGCGTTGGCCGGCTGCTGGAGCTTGCATATAGGAGGAGGAGAAGGGCAATGATAGGGGCGGCTAGGGCAGGGAACCGCCTCGTAGCGCACTTTGCCTATGGCGCTGCACTGACCTCCTCAAGTGACACGTGCTTGCTTGGAACTGACGCTTGACCACTGGATGTTCACTGCTCAAAATCGTCTGTACATGACCAATCAGGAGCACATGTCTTCAGGAGTTCAATGTAATTTCCAGCAACACTTGGATTTCCACTTGGCAGACACAAAGAGTTAAAATCTTTCGCTTCCTCAAACACAACCACAGAAGTTTGTCCCCGTGAGTTACTTCAGGTACACAAATCACTCGTTTGGGAGTCACTCAGAAACCACCTTGACGTTAACTTGTCGTTTCAAGTCGCTGTTGTCGCCAGTCGTCACTCGAAGGAGCACCAGATTGCAAAAACCTTCAAGTCGCTCAGCTAGAGTTACCGTAGGGCCACAGCTGCTGCCGTCACCTGGTGGGGTAGAATGAGGTATTTCAGTAACAAGAAGGGTACGTACAGGTCAAAGGAATGTGTAGGGTTGCCGGCACATGCTGTATGCCCACTCAGCCTCCCAGATTCCTAATGCCAGAGTGAGAAATGGTCCCTAGATGCTGGTTTTGTCTGGATAAATGTTTGGTTAAGGCAGTGAATGGAGAGTTCTATCTACATAACACTTGCTCCTTTATCTCCATTCTGTCTCTCTATTACTCTCCTTTATTTCTATTATCATTCCTGTCTGGCTCCTAAGTTCCATTCCTTAATCTCTTTTTCTCTTTCTGCCTCTCTCTCTCTCTCTCTCTCTCTCTCTCTCTCTCTCTCTCTCTCTCTCTCTCTCTCTCTCTCTCTCTCTCTCTCTCTCTCTTATTTTCTGTCTTTATTATCATTCTTTTCTGGCTCTAGGTTTTCATTCTTTCCTAGTTAGCTCTATTTTTTTTTTCCCACTGCTGCCTTTCCTTCTCTTTACTCTCTCTCTCTTTCTCATTCTCTTCTATCTTTATTACCATTCCTTTCTGACTCCAGGGTTTCGTTCCTTCCTAGTTAACTCTCTCTTTTCCCCTTCCTGCCTTTCCTGCTTTCCCTCCCTCCCTCCCCCCTTCCACTCTTCCTTCCTCCTCCCCGCCTTCGCTCAGTTTGTGGAATGTTATCAGTCGGAAAAGTGAAGGGTGGAGGGGCCAGAGGGGAACGGAAAAAAGTGGGCGAGAGAGAGAGAGAGAGAGAGAGAGAGAGAGAGAGAGAGAGAGAGAGAGAGAGAGAGAGAGAGAGAGAGAGAGAGAGAGAGAGATTCTTACTACTTTCTTTATCTAAACTTTCTTCTTTATTTCGATTATTATTAAATTTTTGCTTTCGAAACCTTTCCTTATGTCTGGGGAGAGAGAGAGAGAGAGAGAGAGAGAGAGAGAGAGAGAGAGAGAGAGAGAGAGAGAGAGAGAGAGAGAGCCGGCTTACCAGGTGCTACCACATACGAGTAAGCTTGAGGCCAGGTGGAGGTTGAATGTGGAGAGAGAGAGGGGAGGGAGAGAGAGAGGGGGAGGGAGAGAGAGAGGGGAGGGAGAGGGAGAGGGGAGGAAGAGGAAGGGGAGGAGGGGAAGAAAGGAAGAGGGAGGAAGGGGAAGCAGACTGGCACTGGTAGACGTCCGGGAGCCAGTGCTATATATCTCTCTCTCTCTCTCTCTCTCTCTCTCTCTCTCTCTCTCTCTCTCTCTCCTGACATAAGATGAAGAACGGGACAGCCTTTCAGAGAGAGAGAGAGAGAGAGAGAGAGAGAGAGAGAGAGAGAGAGAGAGAGAGAGAGAGAGAGAGAGAGAGAGAGAGAGAGAGAGAGAGAGAGAATCAAGTTTAATCAAAGCTCACCATGTAGTACAACACAAAGTAACTCTCTCTCTCTCTCTCTCTCTCTCTCTCTCTCTCTCTCTCTCTCTCTCTCTCTATGCCCTCATGACCCCTTACCCCTTACCCTCCTCGCCCCCCTTTCCTCTATCCCTCCATCTCTCCTCCCTGCTACTAATTTCATTCCCCCAACCTCCTCCACTCCCTCTCCTCTCTCCCCTCCACTTCTATTCCACCCACCTAGCCACTACCTTCCTGCTTCCTCCCCTACCCCTCCCTCCGCGCCAATAACTGCAGGCCCTGTACCCGCTTCGACTGTGAAATTCATGCAGGGAGTATGTGCATGCGTGTGTGTGTGTGTATGTATGTGCGCGCGCGCGCGCGCGCGCGCGCGTGTGTGTGTGTGTGTGTGTGTGTGTGTGTGTGTGTGTGTGTGTGTGTGGATATTTGAGAGCACATGAGAATATCGTACACCCACACGCACACACACACACACATACATGTATACGTACGCTCACACACACATACACGTTCTTGTAAAGGATGTACACACCTATTGTTGTTCATGTACGTAATTTCTTACACATAGTCGTTCTTGTCAGTGGACGTGAATTTACTGCTACACACACACACACACACACACACACACACACAGAGTAGAGTTGGCGTTCCTACTCTCTCAGTTTTGATAATGTTCTGCTTCTCCTCCTCTCCTCCCTCGCCTCCTTCCTCCTTCTCCTTCTTCTTCTCTTCCTCCTCCTCCTGCTCCTCCTCCTCCTTCTCCATTATCTACAATTTGAGGAGCCACCAAGCACGAGCTGTCACTGAACAATTTCTTCCTCCTCCTCCACTGGTAACAAAATGCATCCGACATTTCATCATTTTTATGTTTCAATGCCAGGCAAGATTCCGTGTTCGATAGTTTTTTGGACAGACATACGATATTGTTGAAGTGAAAGAAAATATGCAGTAAAGAATACATATAAAAACATGTATTTGTAGATAAAGAGAAACATTGAATTAAAGCCGTCAAGGAGAATAAAGAAAAGAAAAAAAAATCGAGTATTTGTAGATAGTAAATAGATGTACTGAAAATAATTTAAGACGAAAGGTACATACGTAGATAGATATATAAATTCATTAATATTCAATGCACTGGAGCTGTTAAGAATTGCAATATGCTGTTTTCTTTATTATATATTTCATAATCTCCAAGGGGTGAACGTACGCCTTACGAAATGCAGTCTTTGCCAATCTTTTTTTAACTTGTCTATAGGAGAACGCATATAGATAAGACTTATAAAATATCATCTTAGTCAATGTTCCCAGCCCACCTATACAATTTATCAACAATAGAGTACACAGGACTTCTAAAGATATAACATTCACCAATATTCCCAGCTTATCTATACAACTAACCATCTATACAGTACGCATGACTTCTAAAATATAACTTCTATCAATCTTTCTTGCTTATTCATAAAACTAACCATCAATATCGTAGTAAGACATTTAAAATACAACTTTCGTCCATCTCTCCAGCGTCAACATCACTAAAAATGGAAGGATGTAGCTTAGAAAAAGAAAGAAAGAACAGCCTTTACTAACACTGCGCGACGCGTTTTTTGGCTGGCGCAAGCTCGCTGATAATGTATTGGTTGCTGGCCAGAGGCGTAACAAAGCGGGACGAGGCACGGATTTGGGCTTGATTCAACACCCGCAGCGTTATACTGGCCTCTCGACTCAGGACCACATTCTGAAACACTTCTGCGCGCACTTCCACCACATTCAAAAGGCTCTAGTTAAAGTTACATGGGTTTTGAAGGTTGTTATTATGGTTCTAGTGACAGATTAGTGAAATTTTTAGATTATTAACAGGAGAATAGTCTTGAAAACCTGGCAAATCGTCTCTCTGGCCTTCAAAAGTAGTCGTGGTGAGACTGAGAGAGCGAAGCGTTTCAGAATGCGGGTCTCACTCAGGGGACGGGAATGTGTGCTCTGCTCTCAACACGCCTCAAAAGCACGCAATATTACTGCAGTATTTCTGAAAAGTTCCCCTCCTCCCACCAACTGAGTCAAGCGAATCGAGATATTTCACGGCAAAACATTCACACTCTAATCTTTTGGCTTCTTGTTTAAACTCCCTTTCATTCTTCCTCCCTTCGCTTTCTCTCGCTGCTCAGACGCTGCAATTACTACGCGTCCAGGTTAGTGCGAACAAGAACGTAATGTAATGAGTCATCCAATTAAATAACTGGTCTTTATGTGGCGGTATTTCGCTCGCTGCCGAGTTATTGCTTTCTTCCCACCCTCGTCCGCGCGGCCACGCAGGACGGTGAGTCTTCGCTTTGTTCGGATTCACAAAGCGTGTTTGCTCATGGAAGTTTGAAAATACTTGAACGGGCAAAATTATATTCCGGAGTGTTTATATAATCCATACCAGCGAGGAAAATTGAGACTCATCACAGATAATTTCTCTCTCTCTCTCTCTCTCTCTCTCTCTCTCTCTCTCTCTCTCTCGTTCATCTGCATTATTCTCTACTTTCTTGCTCCTGCCGCTCCTACTCCTACTTCTCTTCTTGGTCTTGCCGTCTTGCCACCCTCCGTTCTCCTCCTCGTCGTACCGGCCTTACTGCCTCTTCTCTTCCGGCACCCCAGGGGGCTCCCACCACGCCCCTCCCTCGCACTCAACACGGGAGCCGCTTCAACGCTCGCCCCGCAAGTCAGGGTGGCTCTTGGGGTGGCCGGTCGCTGCCGCAGACACGTCCAGGTAGAGTCAGTGACCCGCCACGCTCCGCTAATGTAAAATGTCACAAAAACACGAATTTCCGAACGAATAAACAAACACACATGGATTTGCTTTGACTATGCGTGCGTATAACATCGGTAATATGATTATTCTTGGCGGTAACGTGTGATTTTTATTGTTCTTATTGTTTTTCCACCTGGTAGTGATGAAGGAAGGTATGAGAGGTGACGGAGGCCAGTGTTGTCAGCAGGTGTGAAAGGTGAGCGTCAGGGAGAGAGGCAGACAGGTGTGATGGGGTGACAGGTGAGAACTCAAGCCCTCTCCTCTCTTTGGTGCCTCATTCCTATCCCCTCTCCTTCTCCTCTCCCTTCGCCTCCGTCTCCGTGTGTACCTCTTAAAGTCTATTTATTTATATATTTGCGCCATGACACACCACCTGCCCTTGCCAACTACAGACACTGCGTCGCCCTCATGCCCCCCGCTGCCCCCTGCCCCTGCTAGTCGCCCCCTCACCCCACTGCCTCCCTGCTCCCTGTACATCGCCTCTCCCCTCACCAGGCCCCTCTTCCCCTCTCCTCCACCTGCCTCAGTCACCATGCCAAGTCTCTTGTTTAAACACACAAACTCTCTCTCTCTCTCTCTCTCTAGACGCCATCTGATTCATCCCTCTCTACTTGAGGAGGTATGTATAGGTGTGTATGTGTGTATGTACTGTCACAGGCGTGTACACACACACACACACACACACACACACACACACACACACACACACACACACACACACACACACACACACACACACACACACACACACAAACTATTTATAAAGGCGTCATCTTTTTATCAATGACAGTGACGAATTAAGGTAAGAATTCTCTCTCTCTCTCTCTCTCTCTCTCTCTCTCTCTCTCTCTCTCTCTCTCTCTCTCTCTCTCTCAACACCCCCTCCTTCTCCTCTCCTTCGATACAGTTACTATGATCCCTCTCTTTCTCGGTCTTGTCGATAGCGAGTGAAACAACCTTACAACTTCCTAGCCCGCCTCGCGCACCGCCACTCCATAAACTGGCACAAAAATAACCCCTGTCCGTCACCTCCCTGACCTGGGCGCGTCCGGCGAGGCAGAAACACCATTGCGCTTGTCTTATTTGATCCGCCACCCGCGCGTTTAGTGGATAGCTTGCTACTTAGCGACGGGGTATGGTGTGAAGGAAGAAATAGAAGAAAAAAACGTCTTATTTGTGATGTAAATATGTAGGTAGGTGGTGTACTTACATATTACATACTAAAGGCGCGCGCTGACGCAGGCACACACACACACACACACACACACACACACACACACACACACACACACACACACACACACACACACACACACATACACTGTTTGTATATATGTTTCTGTTTTTCTGCCTGTCTGTCTCTATTTCTGTTTCTACTACTACTACTACTACTACTACAACTACTACTACTACTACTACTTCTACTACTACTACTACTACTACTACTACTACTACTACTATGTCTCTCTCTCTCTCTCTCTCTCTCTCTCTCTCTCTCTCTCTCTCTCTCTCTCTCTGTAATAAACCAGCACCACGGGTAACTAACTAAATTAAACACAGCACGCACACACACACACACACCCTTCATCTTGCTTATTTTCAGCTTAGGGGGCGTATCACGGGAGATTATTCACGTACTCAACCCTTAATGGGAGGCGAGGCAGGCCCAACACAACCCACGACCCAGGCAAGGCGAGGCGAGATTGCAACTTCAAGATCTCGTTTTCTTTTCCTCTGGTTCCTCTGTTACTCCGCCGATTTCCAGCCTCCAACTCGCTTGCTGGTTCCTGGCGAGCTCCGTGAGATTGAGATGAGGTGAAGAGGCGAGACCCAGCGATCTTAGCTAATGATTTCATGCACAAGATCTCTCTCTCTCTCTCTCTCTCTCTCTCTCTCTCTCTCTCTCTCTCTCTCTCTCTCATGAAGACTAACAAATCTTTTCCACTTTATTTTTTTGTTTCTTTCCTTCTTATATCGAGTCTTGACCCTCGGCATCCTTCTCGTCCACCCACTCCTCTTAAATACCAACGGTGAGGAGGAGGAGGAGGAGGAGGAGGAGGAGGAGGAGGAGGAGGAGGAGGAGGAGGAGGAGGAGGAGGAGGAGGTAAAGCAAGGGAGGCGTGGGAGAGAAGAGTGGTATATTGATGCTACAAATATTCAGTCTAAAATTGGTCTGATTCTAACGCAGGGGGCGAATAGCAATACCTGTACTACCCCCTCCACGCGGCACGGGAATGGCAGGGCGGAAGAGAAAGGAGTGAGGTGAAGTACGTGAGAGGCACGAGGGGGGGGGGGGAGGCACGAGAATGAAGAGGAGGAAGGGGGGATGAGCAGTACCGGTGTCAGAGAGCAGTGTAAGAGTGAATATATTGAAGAACCCAGGAACACAAGCACCTCTTAATCTGACCCTGTGTGTGTGTGTGTGTGTGTGTGTGTGTGTGTGTGTGTGTGTGTGTGTGTGTGTGTGTGTGTGTGTGTGTGTGTGTGTGTGTGTGTGTGTGTGTGTAGCTGACCTTTATACCTGTCTGTTATCAACGTATCAGCATTTGTATACGAGTTCTTATCCTCGAGTGGACTTACTGAATGCATGAGGCGATTACAGTACTGAGTTAACGTGAGGTTCTGTTATCATGACAAGTGAACGTGTGTGTATTTCTAGTATTAATAATGTTACCTATATGCATTTACTCTCCCCACACCCTCCGCACAAACACATTCTTTTACGCTTTTATGGTAGAGACAGTTAGCGTCATTTTTTCTTCTCGAATTTCTCTTTTTTTTATATGTCCTTGCATCTTCCTCCCCTGTGCACTAAGATCACCCACCCACCTATCCACCAACACACACACACATACACACCCAAGCACACACACATACCTACCCACCCTTTCTCTCCACACACCCACACACTTCACCTCCCCAAGGGCTGCCTGCGTGCAAGTCCTCCAGTACCTGATGCTCGCGGTTAACTTACGGCATTCTAATCTGAACCCTCTTTACGGAGTCCAGGTTCATCCCGCAGTACGGTGACCAAAAGAGGGCGCTCCTGCAGGTGTCTAAAGCAAGGATATTCAGCTTGGGCATGACACTCGCGCCGCCGCTACCGCCACCGCCATGTGTACCAAACAGGAGGCTGTGAGGTGGACCGGGAGAGGGACTTTTGGTGTACCGACAGACCTCTACTACTCCACTTCTTTCTGTCTAAAGCCCGTATTCTGACACACTTCTGCGGGCACCTCTACTACTTTCAACAGGCTGTAGTTGAAGCTACACGGATTCATAAGAGTGTTTTTACGGTTCTAGAGAGAGATTAACAAGTTTTCTACATCATTAACAGGAGAAACACTCTTGAAATCCCGGCTAATCATCTCTGTGGCCTTTGAAAATAGTCGTGGTGAGAAAGCAAAGTGTTTCTGAATACAGGTGTAACTCACATCAATGACTTCCCGCCCAAAGCCAAGTACCTTGATAAATGTAGAGTGAGCGATCAGAGCAACACATTTCCACCTCAGTTCACGGCAAGTTCATGGACGTGAGGGCAAAGGTAATGAGTCTGAGGTGGCGCACTGAGCGAGAATGAATGCACACGACTGACTCTTCTTCGGAAATTCTTCACCTTGCTTGCAGCGTCGACGAGAAATGGCGAAAAAGAAAACGCAGCAATGAAGGCAAGAAGTTAAGTGCCCGAAAGCTTAACCATCCCCCAATCTCTCCCACTCTCCCAGAACCCGCACGAGGGACACCAGAAACCCACTTGATCGGAATGACAGGGCAGCGAGGCGGAGCAGCATCAGACGCGGCGAGGCAAAGATTCCGGCGCCGCGTCTCGTGTTGCAACATCAAGAGCATTCCCAGTGGACCTTTGTGAGCACCGTGGCAGGTATTTCCGCGGAGGCAGGTGGGCGCAAGGTACAGGGTGGGCCGCTTCCTGTGCCCTTAGCTATACGGAAACACAGCCACATTTCAAGGCCATGACGGACCGAGAAGGTAGCGTGTTATTACTGATTTTTTT
>NC_087168.1:19049649-19052149 GCF_035594125.1 Scylla paramamosain
GTAAGGAGTCTCCAGAGATTAACCAACATAAAGTAATATATCCTAGTGTATATTGATCTTATCTAATCTATGCTAACCCTTCCTACACTTAACTAATCTAACCTGACCTAACCTAATCTAGCCAGCTGATGAAGGAGGGCACGTGGGGAGTCTACAGATAAGATGATCCAACATAAAGTAATCTTAGTCTAAATTAATCTTACCTTATTTTACCTTACCTTACCTAATGTAACCTAACCTAACGTAATTCAGCCAAGGGAGGAAGGAGACTAACAGCCTTCCTTGTATCTCTTCCTCTCACGTCTTCTGATGCACTCTAACCTAATCTAATCCAACACAACCTCAACCAACCTAACCTAATTGAACACGGCATTCTTGGCTTCACGGGTCTGTGACGAGCAAAGGTTTACCTGGGAGGCTGGACTTGATTTACATAGATTTACATGAAAACAGACCACACAGATGGGCCGGTGTACGGATGGCCTGGTCTGTTTGGTCTCCTAATTAGCTCACACGGCAGTTAGCTTCCCCGAGTAACTGCGTCTGACAAGTAACGATCATTGCGGTGGTTCAACTCGGCTTGTATCCTGAACCGCTTCTTTCTCTCACCACGAGAATTTTCAAAGGCCACAGAGATCATTAATCGGGTTCTCATGAGTGTTTCTCCAGTTAGTAATATATAAATCTTGTAAATCTGCCACTAGAACCGTAAAAACAGCCTTAAGAGTCCGTGTCACTTCAACTAGAGCCTTTTAAAAGCAGTGGAAGTGCGGCGCAAAAGTGTTTCAAAATAAGACACAAGGAGTTTATTGTGTGCGTCCTACATGACTGGCGGTCTTCGGGAGCTGCTTCACATCCTTCAGTATTTGGTCAGCCAGACATCATCTCTTGGAATCCAGATAAACCTGTCTATCACGTAGCTTATTTCCATATTTTTTCTCTCCCTCTCTCGCTCTCTCGGTGTATACCAAATGTATGCACGGACGGGAAAGGCGGGAGTCTGGTGGTCAGAGTTCGGGTGTGGTGAGCTAAGGGACCTGAGATCGAGTCCCGCCGGAAGCTGGTAATATTTTACACCATCGTTGAGTGGCCAAAGAAAACTTACGTGCCTTTTTATCAACTATGTGTAGGGATACGAGAATAAAGGGTGATTAAGATGAGGAAGATACATTAACAGGGGAAACATGTGGAAACGTAGGACAAGGAAAGACAAGGGAGAAAAAGAAGCAATAGAAGTAGAGGCAGAAAAGTTTCCAGCCTCAGAGAAAGCGAGATGGAGAAAGAGAAAGGAATACGAGAATGGAAAGTGATTAACATGAGGAAGACAGGAATAGGAGCATGAAGAAACGTAGGAAGAGAAGGAGAGACACGGAGGAGAAAAAAGATGAATCAGACATGAAAACAAAAGTTAAAGCATCAGAGAAAGAAAACGAAGGAAAACAGAGAAAACACGTAAAAAATCAAAGCAAATCCCTTGAACACGAAAAGAAAAAAACAAACAAAAGAGAAAAGCAAAAACAAAACGAAGAGGACATGTAGAACTTCCCAAAAATGGAGACGAAAGGAAAAGAATCATGAATAGAAAGAAAGGAGGGAGGGAGGGAGGCAGGAGGGCATGGATGGGGAAGCGTGTCATGTAGCGAGGCGGGCGAGTTGCGCTGAGCCGAGCCGAATCCCGCGGAGCCGAGCCGAGTCCCGCATTCCAAGTGGCGTCTTGCTAACCTTTGCACTCCAGTTATTGTCAGTCTTTGTTTTGCGGCTCGGGTGAATATTTAAGACGCCAATTATCTTTTCTGTCTTTTTTGTAACCGTCTTTCTCTCTCGCTCTCTCTCATTTTTTCTCAGCTTTACGTGTGGTCTCGTTGTGAAAGTCTCGAGATTGAGTGTAACCTTTATTTTTCTTTTTTTCCTTTGCATATTTTTTTTTATAGGCTTAAATTATTGTGATTAAATGCTATTGCTTTTTTTTCCTTACTTCTTTTCCGTTTTTACGTGTGGTTTCCTAAAGCGTTAATATTAGATGCAGTTTTGAAAAGAATTTGAATATACAGAGAAGCTTACACATAACAAACTTGTATATACGAGTAATCTGATTCCATTTCGCTTACTGACAAAGAAAACTGGTACCGTAACGAACATACAAAGCCTGTTTTTTTTTTTTTTTTTTTTTTCGTAAGAGGAGATAATATGGCCAAGAGAGAGAGAGAGAGAGAGAGAGAGAAGGGGGGAGAAAAAGAGAGAAGATCCACTGAAAACACCAACCTCTTGACATGACAATACAAAAAGGAAAACTAAATTGACGTTGTGAATTGTCTATGTAGTTGTGGGAAAAAAACTACAACTTGATGTAAGAAATGCATGAAAAAAGGCAGAAAAAAAAAAGAAAACTTGTGAATTATTTTGACAGTAGCTATGGAAAAGTATCAGTCCTCAACTCAAGTAGTAAAAGAGGAGAAGAAAAGAAAAAGGAAGAAAAAAAAACTGACATACAATTTTGCGT
>NC_087168.1:19054649-19059649 GCF_035594125.1 Scylla paramamosain
CTCTCTCTCTCTCTCTCTCTCTCTCTCTCTCTCTCTCTCTCTCTCTCTCTCTCTCTCTCTCTCTCTCTCTCTCTCTCTCTCATTTACTTCTTCCACCAATATGGAAGAAAAGGGAAGGGTAAACACACACACACACACACACACACACACACACACACACACACACACACACACACACACACACACACTGAACACAACAAAACAATTTCCTTCCTTTCTTTTCCTCCTCCTCCTCCTCTTCTTCTTCTCCCGGACACAAGACACCCAGCCACCCACCCACTCACCCACTCACTCACACACTCACCCACTCCGTCTAAGTGAGAGGCGACACTTGAGAACACTCGTAAGCAGGAACAGAGGAAGAGGAACAGAGGGAGAGGGGAGAGGAGTGTGCCGCCCCTCACCTCCCCATTCATAAGTGCCCTTTCTTCCCTATTTTGCCTCATTAGGGTGACCACATCGTTAAGTGTAAGGATGGGGTGACCTGCGTGGCCTAACGAAGACTCTAACTGTCTGTTCTTCGTGGTCATGTACTTTTCCAACCACCTTTTTCCTTCCGCTTCCTGTTTTGGTATACTTTCCTTTCCTTCCAGCAGGTCTCTCTCTCTCTCTCTCTCTCTCTCTCTCTCTCTCTCTCTCTCTCTCTCTCTCTCTCTCTCTCTTCCGGTATTGCTGTTTATTGGTTTTCTCCAAGTTTGCCTTCCTTTTTGTCTTCCTTTCAGTAGTTTTCTATATTTATTTCTTCTTGTCTTTCTCTTTGTGGTTTTCTTCAACCTGCGTTCAAAATTTTGAAAAAAATTTGAATTTAAAGAATCCTTACGTAACAATTGTGATAAGTTCTTTAGGTAAAAAGGAACTATTATACATATACAAAATAGTCTTGAGTTTTTTAAGGTACGGTACAGATAAAAATCATATTTCACCTTTTATAAAAAATTATAACGAGTAGAAAACACACTTTTTAAGTAGATATATAATTCATATATCCCTATTCTTCTTCTCCAAGTATTGATTTAATCATTTATAACCTCCAATGAAAAAATCTCATCGGAAATTTTTTTTTCAATTTTTTTTACAGGTCTGGACCTGCGTTCAAAATTTTGAAAAAAATTTGAATTTAAAGAATTCTTACGTAACAATTGTGATAAGTTCTTTATGTAAAAAGGAACTATTATACATACGCAAAATAGTCTTTTGAGTTTTTTTAAGGTAAGGTACAGATAAAAATCATATTTCACCTTTTTATAAAAAATTACGACGAGTAGAAAACACACTTTTTAAATAGATATATAATTTATATATCCCTATTCTTCTTCTCTAATTATTGATTTAATCATTTATAACCGCCAATGAAAAAATCTTATCGGAAATTTTTTTCAATTTTTTTTTACAGGACCAGACCTGCGTTGAAAATTTTGAGAAAAATTTGAATTTAAAGAATTCTTACGTAACAATTGTGATAAGTTCCTTAGGTAAAAAGGAACTATTATACATATGCAAAATAGTATTTTGAGTTTTTTAAGGTACGGTACAGATAAAAATCATATTTCACCTTTTATAAAAAATTATGACGAGTAGAAAACACACTTTTTAAGTAGACATATAATTCATATATCCCTATTCTTCTTCTCCAAGTATTGATTTAATCATTTATAACCTCCAATGAAAAAATCTTATCAGAAATTTTTTTCAATTTTTTTTACAGGTCCGGTCCTGCGTTGAAAATTTTGAGAAAAAATTGAATTTAAAGAATTTTTACGTAACAATTGTGATAAGTTCCTTATATAAAAAGGAACTATTATACATATGCAAAATAGTCTTTTGAGTTTTTTAAGGTACGGTACAGATAAAAATCATATTTCATCTTTTATAAAAAAATTACGACGAGTAGAAAACACACTTTTTAAGTAGATATATAATTTATATATCCCTATTCTTCTTCTCCAAGTATTGATTTAATCATTTATAACCTCCAAAGAAAAAATCTCATTGGAAATTTTTTTTCAGTTTTTTTTTACAGGTCCGGACCTGCATTCAAAATTTTGAAAAAAATTTGAATTTAAAGAATTCTTACGTAACAATTGAGATAAGTTCTTTATGTAAAAAGGAACTATTATATATATGCAAAATAGTCTTTTGAGTTTTTTAAGGTACAGTACAGATGAAAATCATATTTCACCTATTATAAAAAATTGCGACGAGTAGAAAACACACTTTTTAAATAGATATATAATTTATATATCCCTATTCTTCTTCTCCAATTATTGATTTAATTATTTATAACCTCCAATGAAAAAATCTTATCAGAAAATTTTTTCAATTTTTTTACACGTCCGGACCTGCGTCCAAAAATTTGTAAAAAAATTCTTCCGGTATTGCTGTTTATTGGTTTTCTCCAAGTTTGCCTTCCTTTTTGTCTTCCTTTCAGTAGTTTTCTATATTTATTTCTTCTTGTCTTTCTCTTTGTGGTTTTCTTCAAGTTAATTTTTGTTCTTGTCTTTCTTTCATTGTTTTTTTTTCTCTAAGTTTGTTTTTCTTCTTGTTCTCCTTTCATTGTTTTTCTTCATGTGTTTATTTCTCCATGTCTTCCTTTCACTGCTTTTCCACAGGTCTTCATTTTGTTCCTGTCTTTCTTTCAGTGTTTTCAATAAGTATTTTTTTTTGTTTCTTTCTGTTACACTATTCTCTTAGGGTTTTCTTCTCTTCTTCCTGTCTTCCTTGTTTTTCTTTCTTCAAACCTTCCTTTTTCTCTAAGTTCCCTATTCTTCATGTTTTCCTTCTGTTACTTTTCCCCAAGTTTCCTTTTCTTTCTGTCTTATTTCTACTATACTTTTCTTCAAGTCTTTCCTTTCTTCCAGTCTTCCTTCTTATATTTTTCTACAAGTATGTTCTTCTCTTCTTACTTCTTGTACTTTCGTCCACTTGTCCTCCTCTTTTCTTTCATTTTTCTTCACTTATTAAGAAATACATGCATCTGTATTTTTCATTCTAATTCTATCGCCTTCTTTTCCCTCTTCCTCTACTACTTTCTTCAGTCCATTCTTCTTTTCCTTAACTGTTTCCCCTCCTCTTCCTCCTTCTGCTCCTCCTCTTCCTCTTCCGGTCCTCTTCCGATAAGTATAAGGAGGACTTGTCTCTTTACTTCCGTCCTTCCTCTTTCTCTTTCTCTTGTTTCTCTTCTTCTTTCAATAAGATATAATTAACTCCTCCGCCTCCTCCTCCTCCTCATCATCATCATCTATCCCTCTTCCTCTTCCCGTCTTTCTTCACAAACTGAGAAGTAATTTGACTCTTGACTATGTTATTTTTTTCCTCCTCCTCTCTAAAATAAGAACAATTATTTATCTTCCTCCTCCTCCTCCTCTTCCTCTTACCGTCTTTCTCCACAAACTAATAAGTATCTAGTCTCTTTACTATCCAACTTTTCTCCTGCTTCTTTTTCTCTTCCTCTCTAAATAAGAAGCAATTATTTCTCATCTTCCTCCATAAACTAAGAAATAATTAAACTCTTTATTATCCTACTTTTTCTCCTGCTCCTCTTTCTTTTCCTCTCTACATAAGAACCAATTAGTCCTCTTCCTCCTCCTCCTCCTCATTCGACGTCATCATCATCATTCCTCACCTAAGCCTCTTTCATTCCTCTTTTTTTTTTTTTTACCTTCCTTCAATATTTCCGCACGAGAGAAAGAATGGCTGCGAGGCTTCACCAATTCGTCAAGGCTTCACCACCTGGCGGCAGCGATTCCCGTAATTAACCTTGAGATTAATTACTGGGAGCCTCAAGTGGCGTGCGGGAGAGGAGATGATTGGCGTCCTTGTCTCATACCGATGCCATCACACGCCCTGCCACGCCATGCCACCAAACGCCCCTTCGAAGAGTATATCTTCTACCCCTGCCAGTCCTCTCCCGTACCTCTGTTCTATCCCTAAGTACCTCTGCCATGCCTTCCACCTCTGCCAGTCCTTCCCCTTATCCCTGTCATGTCCCTCTGCACCCCTGGCATACCCCCACATCCCTGCTAATCTCTCCCTGTATCTCTCTTCTGGCCCTATGCACTTGTCATATTCTCACATCCCTGCCAGTCCTTCCAGTGTCTTTCTTCTTCTCTTATCCACCTCTACCATGCCCCACATTTCTGCTAGTTTTCTCCTGTACCCTTGTCCTGCCCCTATGCACTACTGACGTGCCCCTAAATGCCTGACAGATGATATAGTTAACCTGAAATGTTCTCTTGTACTCCCTTTTTCAACCTTTCGTGTCCCTATCATGGTTTTCAGTCGTTGCTACGTCTACCAAGCCTCTGTCAAGGTCTACACATCCTTGCCATGTCCCCAGTAACCCCCTGTCATGTTCATACTATCTCTTCACCTCTGCCAGACTCATATACAACCCCGCCACGTCATCCTGCATGCATACGTCGTCCCAAACATCACTACCATGCCAATCCAAGGCTCTACCAAGCCCTGCAACACCATCCTGTATCTCATCCCAAACACCCCTGCCACGCCAACTCAGGCCTCCACCAACCCTTCCGTATCCCTGTCGCGCCTCTACAGTTCCTACACCTCAGACAGGCTCACAAACACCCCTGTCACGCATCCTTACCAATGCCTCGCCCTCAACACCCCTGCCAGCGCCAATCCAAGCCTCCAACAAGCCCTCCAAACCACTGACACACCCACCACGCCACGAGACAAGAACCCTGCCGCCTACGCCTCCTTGTCGCGCCCATTGAAGTCTTATGAGAGGGAATCAATCATGTGTTTTTGTTCAATGGAATCTGTCAGCGGGCCAAGTGGCGTAGTGACTGTGTGTGTGTGTGTGTGTGTGTGTGTGTGTGTGTGTGTGTGTGTGTGTGTGTGTGTGTGTGTGTGTGTGTGTGTGTGTGTGTGTGTGTGTGTGTGTCAGAGGGTGTGGCCGCCAGGGAAGTCACCGAGGATAAACGTGCTTGGCTGTGTGATGCTGTGTGATGCTGTGCGGTGGTCGTGATGCTCCCGCC
>NC_087168.1:19062149-19082149 GCF_035594125.1 Scylla paramamosain
GAATACGGACCTTTCTCTCACATAACGTTTACATTCACAGCTCCCAAAACGCGCGCGCTCCGCTCTCACTCAGCCAAGCATTGCGTCTCTCGGCTCGGCGCTGCTCCACCTCGGCCCCTGAAGGCAAGCCAGCCAGGGGGAGGCATAAAGAACAGGAAGGTGTACAAGGCGCGATGAATGGAGAGAAAGGAGTAACACAAGACAAAAGAGAGAGAATTCCAGGCACCAGGAAAAGACAAGGGAAAAAGAAAAGAAAGAAAAAGGGAGGAAAAATAAGAATAAAAGAGAAGGGAAAAAGAAAAGAAGCGAAGAAAAATATAGTACGTTAATATTCGAGATTAATTTGTTTTCTGTGAGTGTGAAACTGAGCTTAAAACAGAAAAAAAATAAATACAGTAAAGGAGAGAAATGGAAGAGTATTAACAGAAAGTATAAATAGACGGAAAGGAAATACAAATAAAGAAAAAAATATATGTAGTAATTCAAACTGGCAAGAATAAAAAAGAAATATAATGAAGAGAGAGAGAGAGAGAGAGAGAGAGAGAGAGAGAGAGAGAGAGAGAGAGAGAGAGAGAGAGAGAGAGAGAGAGAGAGTATACTAACAAACTGAAAACCATAACGAGAGTAAAAGAACAACAAAAACTAACCCAGAGAAAATTTCTTAGCTACATTCCTTCAGTCAGTCAGTCAGTCAGTGTGTGTGTGTGTGTGTGTGTGTGTGTGTGTGTGTGTGTGTGTGTGTGTGTGTGTGTGTGTGTGTGTGTGTGTGTGTGTGTGTGTGTGTGTGTGTGTGTGTGCATGGAACGGCCCATTGTACTGCAGTAGAGAGAGAGAGAGAGAGAGAGAGAGAGAGAGAGAGAGAGAGAGAGAGAGAGAGAGAGAGAGAGAGAGAGAGAGAGAGAGAGAGAGAGAGAGAGAGAGAGAGAGAGAGAGAGAGAGAGGCAGGGCTGTGTTATTCATACAGTGTGACCTTTTACTCTTCTCTCCACATTTCCCTCCCTCAGGCTACTCCATTTCTTCTTCATATTCCTCCTCCTCCTCCTCCTCTTCCTACTATTACTACTACTATTACTATGTCTCATCCTACTACTGCTAATACTGTTACTATTCTTCTTCGCCCTCCTTCTCCTCTTTCTCCTCCTTCCACTACTACTACTTATATTACTACTCTTCTTTCTCCTCTTTCTCCTAAGTTATCATGACTCCTCCTCCTCCTCCTCCTCTTTCTCTTCCCTGGCGTGTTATCGATTCCCAGCCTCCTCTTCCTCCTCCTGCTCCTTCTCTTCTTCTCCCTCACTTACCCACATTTAGCAACTCCTCTCTCTCTCTCTCTCTCTCTCTCTCTCTCTCTCTCTCTCTCTCTCTCTCTCTCTCTCTCTCTCTCTCTCCCATACATCTCAGGTTCAGCCCTTATCTTAATCTCGGCACCCAGGTAGACTCCTTGACTTGTTTGCCTTTCGTCAGAGCCACAGGTATTCTCTCTCTCTCTCTCTCTCTCTCTCTCTCTCTCTCTCTCTCTCTCTCTCTCTCTCTCTCTCTCTTGTCCTGAAGATGTCTCGTTTCTTTGTAATGTATATTCCATGCAAATACTTTTTTTTATATATTATTATTATTATTATTATTATTATTATGCATTCGAGTGGATTTTGAGCTGTAATTTCTAGGAATTGTATTTTCTCTTATCATTCCTTCTCTTCTTCCTCTTAATTAATCTCTTACTTTCATACTAGTTTCCGTTCATTTCCATTCATTCTCACATACATTATTTCAACAGACGGTCATATTTCTGAAGCAATCGTCTTATCTCCCACATTTAACAAGCTCTATTGGATGTTACAGTCATTTCTAAGAGAGCTTTCCTGATTCTACTGACAGTTTAACAAAGCTTCTATACCATCAATAACAAAAAGCACCCGTGAAAATTCGAATAATAATCCATGTGACCTCTGAAAACAATACTGGTGAAAGAACAAAGCGTTTACCTAAGAAGTATACGGGCTTGAATTTTCCCGCCCATAAGCATAGCCTCTCCCACACGACCGCAGCAGTGTCTGGGTATTTTATGCTAATCGCGTGCAAATGAGGGAGGGACACATCGCCTGGTGTAGGAAATGCACGTCTAGGTGTTGTCGTCGTGCTGCGAGAGAGAGAGAGAGAGAGAGAGAGAGAGAGAGAGAGAGAGAGAGAGAGAGAGAGAGAGAGAGAGAGAGAGAGAGAGAGAGAGACTGCATCAGCCCGCCGTGCAAACAAAAAGACGTTACATGCAATCAGCCACATACCAAATCATCTCCGACTCGTAAACTCAAGAAAACACCAAAGCAAGATTCGTACGAGTATAATTCTACACATTACAACCTTTTATGGTACACCCCGCCAATAACACGTACACTAAAACACACCAATCCACTCACTTATTTACTTAACACTGTCACTTATATCATTCCCCTTTGACACGTCTTATCCCTCCAAGCAAAACTCTCTGCATACACGCATACATACATAGATACAAACGTACACATAAACTCAAGCAGCGTGACCTTCTATCCCTCTCAAATGGCATCTCCTTATCATACAAATATCACTTGAATATTCCACGCGGGGACGACTCGATGGTCTGAGAGATTTACAGCGAAGCGGAGCTGCTGTGAGGGTGTGGGTGCGCTGCGGCGATGGTGTGGCGGTGGTGTGGCAGTAGGAGGCTAGAGGAATCTTGTCAAGTGGCAAGGGAGTGAGGGTGTGTGAGGGAGAGAGGGTGAGAGTAAAGAGAGAGGGAAGCGTGGTCCTGCACTGTCCACATAGCGGTAAAGTGATGAAGGGGGACGGGAATGAATGAAGCAAAGTTAATATATGAAGTAAAGTGAGCAAATAAGTGCGGAATACAGGCAAAGGGCGGAGAAACTCGAGGTGGAGGAGTAGGAGAAGAAAGAGGAGGAGTTGGGGGAAGCCAGTCTCCAGATGACGGTGGCTCCATGAAAATTGCTGGTGGTGGGGAGAGCCTCGGGCGACGGGGGGGTGCGAGGGAGTTACAGGAGCGAGGATGGGGAGGAGTGGGGGGATGTGGGAGACCAAGGAAGGGGAGGAACAGGAGGAGGAGGAGGAGGAGGAGGAGGAGGAGGAGGAGGAGGAGGAGGAGGAGGAGGAGGAGGAAGAAGGGATGGAGACATGTTTATCCTTTCTTTAACCTCCCTCCCTGGTAGAGGCAAACGAAATCCTTCTCATCAGCCGCAGCACACTACTGAACTGAACTAACTCCTGCTGTGTCTTGCGGTCTTCCCTCCTTCCTGCTGTTCTTTTATTGCGCGACCTTTCCGTTAGTTTCTCCCTGCCTCTGTACGTCTCCCCTGCATGAGTATACCTAACCCTGTGTAGCAGAAGCACAGTCGGTCTAAGAATTTTCCCAGCCGCCACCACACGGCTCCTGGATACGGCGTGTTTTCGCAGTCAAGCCGTCGCCTACTGAGTGTTGTTGCAGCGAGGAAGATCTTGCACTCACTCTTTCACTCCTCACTCCCCTCTTGCTCTTTGGGCCGCGTCGGAGTGCTCTCATCAGGCCCTCTCTCCCTCTTCCTACCTCGGTGTTGACTTGAGAATCTATCTGTTTATCTCTCTGCACCCGTTTGTCTGCCTGTCTATTCCTGTGGTTTTGTCTGCTTCTATATGCTTGACTGGCAGGTGGCGCGTCTTCGTGTGTATTGATATGCATGTGAGTGTGCGTGTGTCTGTCGATTTAGTGTCCAGCTATGCGATTCCTCGGCCTTCAGTTTTGTTTTGGTTCTTGTTTCCCTGTTTGCTTTCATCCTCATCCCTTGCCAAGCCTTCCTGGTTCACCTACTTAATTCCTTCCTTCCTTCCTGCCCCTCCTCCACCCGCAGTTTCATTCACGGCAGGAAACAAAAGTCGATTGATTATGACGAGCAACACGTGTGCGCAGCCGGTATGGTTTCTAAATAAACACACACACACACACACACACACACACACACACACACACACACACACACACACACACGGCATCTAAATATACTAAAAACTGCATTGACTTAAATTTTTGGTAGGTCCACGCGTCAACACCCTCTTTAAGAGAACAACAAGCACAGTTTTTTTTTACACACACACACACACACACACACACACACAGGTCCAGCCCTCACTTAGCGGACCCGGGAAAAATTTAACCTGGACCCACAAAAGGCAACAGAATTTCGTCACTACTACGCTGGACTCCACCCCGCCCCCCTCACCATTCCCGATAGCAGCAGTACCACCACCACCACCGCCACGAATGCTGAGGGCGGCTCCAAGGGCTCCTACCTGGCAGTGTGCGGGGCGCGGCGTGGCCATCCCGCGGCCAGCGAGCTCCACCACCACCACCACCACCTCCCTCCGGCGCGGTGGTGGGATAGGGCCGCTTTTAAAACACCGCTGATGCTCCTGGTTCGTTACATCCTCGTCAGCACAGCGTCACACACACGTCTATAGGATACTCCCGGCGGCGTGGAGGGACAGCACTATACACTACGAGGGGCCAAGGCAGCGCGGGATGTTTGCTACACTGCCCGACCACTCCGCCCTGGCGCGTCCTCTCCCGCCACCAGCCTCGCACACACTGATGAGACTGGTTCCAACAATGTCCGCGCTCCTGCACACACACACACACACACACGCACACACGGCTTTTCCATATGTACACACAGTCACACATGCAATATTATTTTGAACTATGATGCTCGCTTTGAAATGAATGTTCGCTCCCCAATCTACCCCCTCCCAGGCACCTCAACCTCATGCCCCACCTGATGCTCCCTCCCCACGCTAACGCTCACACGAAACCATCAGGCGAGCGGTGAGTTAACACAGCCCAGCGCCGCAGTCCCGTGTTACCCCCTGAGTGAGTTTACACGGGCCAATAATCACATTCAACACGTCCCTCATGCGACTCCTCCCGTCCGTGCCTCGAGACGGTCCCTCACCCACACGTCTCACTCACCCGCGCACTCACACGTAACAGGATCATCGGGCACCCGGGCAGAAGGTCCTCGGCGGCTTATCCTATTATAGACTGAATCGGTCCTATGACCCTGAGTGAAAAGAAGCAAGAAATCTACCTAATATGGATTTCCCGCAAATTAATGTATGCTGCCCAGTTTTTTTTCCTGGAGAGATAACTGGCCATATTTCACCTCTGACCGGGAGCGCTGGGCGAGGGGTGAAGGAGGAGGGACGGTGGCAAAGGACAGGAAATTACGTAAAAAAATCCCTGATGAGTTCGAATTTCAGTGGCGAGGAGGTAGTGGTGGTGGTGGTGGTGGCTACCCCCGCCCCGTCCGGCCCCCCACGCTCAAGAAGCCGGTGTCGCGAGGAGACATTTTCTCATCATTTAATATCCGACGGAGCCTCGCAACGCCACTACGACACATCTCAGAAGCCTAGTTTGGACACAGTACCTCGGCTACGTGCTTCGTGCCGTGGTGCGGGTCCTGCTCACAGCGGGTAGAGATGATAAACATAATGTCAGACAGCTGTGTGTGTTTCGACCGCTGCTTCCCACGACTGACACGACCAGGCCGGAGACAGAGATGCCAGATTCCCTCCAAGAACGTTTATAAGACGCCAAACTAAACCCCTCTCAAGGTTGTCAGGCGATCAAGAAGCCATCAACCCTGTCAGTATGCAAGACTCGAATACAATAGTTCCCCTTGAAGTGAAGTGAACGAAAAACGGAGTCATCTGCTCACTTAGTCTTAGAATCTCGTTGCCAGTTAACGTCCGGCGGTGAAGGAGTCAAAAGGAGTAACTGAGGGACATGGAGCAGCCGGGGGCATGTGGAAGACGCCGACACAATGGCCTTCTTCCTCCGTCATTGGACCGCACTGATACGTCGATTGTGTTTGGAGTGGAAGCAGACTGTTCCTGGGTCGCGGGGTAAGTGGAAGGTCGGGGCGAGGTGGGGAGACAGAGCGGGAGGTAGGAAGGCGAGGGAAGAGGGGAGAGTGTACAGGGGCGCTCAAATAAATTATGCAAAGTGTGATGGAGGCGAAGGCGTATTGGGTGAAGTTTGATTAGATTGGACGCGGTTCGCACGGACTCGTCTTGTTTGCGAGCCTTGCACCAGCGGCTCCGACACCTGTGGCCAGGGAGGTGCGCCAGCCCAGATACCTCCCAACCATGAACTGATAATTATAATTAAAGCTAATGGTTCGTGTAGTGATTCTCTCTCTCTCTCTCTCTCTCTCTCTCTCTCTCTCTCTCTCTCTCTCTCTCTCTCTCTCTCTCTCTCTCTGTCTGTCAAATGTCAATTGATTTAAATCTATTATTCAATCCATTTTCTCTCAACTTAGCCTTTCTTCTCCCTTCGCCCTGCCTTCACCCCGCCTTCCCTCCTCCGTCACGCATTCCTTCACTCCTCGCGGGGCATCCTTCCACCTGCTCACCACCGCGAGCCGACATGGGTGAGAAAGATAACACCGAAGACAAAAAAAAACAAAAAAAAAACAAATAGTAGTAGTTGTAGTTGTTGTAGTAGTAGAAGTTATAACAGGACAAGCACAAAAACAAGGAAATGAGGAAGAGGAGGAGGACGAAGACGAGTAAAAGGACAAAGACGAAGACAAAAGCAAGACGAGGGCGAAGAAGAAGACAAGGAAGAAGAAAAGCATGAAACAGAGAGAGAGAGAGAGAGAGAGAGAGAGAGAGAGAGAGAGAGAGAGAGAGAGAGAGAATGAAAAGCAGCATCACCACCGTAAGAAGGAAAGTTAACGGAGTGGAGTCCCGCAAGGTTAGGGTCCTTCGTTTCTTATCAGGAGCGAAACGATATGTCTTTGTTTACCAGTGGCCTTCGCGTGGAGACCTGAGGACCCCGACGCGCTCCACCACCGCAGGAAAACACACAAGGCGCTGCACACAGGGGCGTCACGACACCTTCCCCCGCTGGGACCCTCGACCTCCTGGCTTCGAGGTGACGACGCTAAATTTGCCAACACTTCGACACCACCCAATCGTTTTCTTCGCGAGGGAATTCTGCATGGAAGGACTTACTCTCTCTCTCTCTCTCTCTCTCTCTCTCTCTCTCTCTCTCTCTCTCTCTCTCTCTCTCTCTCTCTCGTACTTTCCTTTATTTAATTAGTTTCAGTTCTCTGTCTCGTTCTTCCTCATATCTCCTCCCCCCACTCTCCCCCCCGACTCTCTCTCTCTCTCTCTCTCTCTCTCTCTCTCTCTCTCTCTCTATTCTTCATCCAGACAATCATATTCATATTCAAATGGTCTAATTAAGCCATATTAGCAAACTCTTAATTAAAACCTTTTATAATATTCACCTGAGCACGCACGCACGTAACCTTACCTGACCTTCCCTCCCTCTCTTCCCTTCCCCTCGCCTCCGTCATCCCCCTAGCCCCGTAGATCCATTAGTTAAGGGGGAGAATCGATTTGAAAGGGTGGGAGAGATGGGGGTCAATCTGAATGTGTATGTGTGTGTGTCTGTGTGTGTGTGTGTGTGTGTGTGTGTGTAGTATCACATTCCCTTTTTAACGAGAATCGAGCGCATTTTACGACCTGAAAATAAATATATAAAAAAAAACATACCTACACAGTGGGAGAAAAACAGGGAGAGAAGGAGAGGGAGGGAGAGGATGAGACGAAGGAATACAACATCGTAAACCTAAGAGATAGAAACGTGGACAGGAGAGAGGGGGAGGGAGGGAGGGGAGAGGGAAAGACGGAGAGGGAGGGAGGTGGTGTAATAAAAGGGATAAGTCCAGTAGATGGGAGAGATAGGAAGAGGTAAGGAGATGAAGAAGGAGATGGTGAGGTGTAAAAGAGAGATAGGATGGACGGGGAGACGAAACGACGACGGGGCAATAAGAGAGAGAGAGAGAGAGAGAGAGAGAGAGAGAGAGAGAGAGAGAGAGAGAGAGAGAGAGACAGGGTAAAAAATTAGGTTCCATTAGCAGGGTGGTCCCAGGGGCGTGACTCTCTCTCTCTCTCTCTCTCTCTCTCTCTCTCTCTCTCTCTCTCTCTCTCTCTCTCTCTTCGTTGTTTGTTATTGTAAATGAGTCCATTGTTCTTATTATAATTTCTCTCTCTCTCTCTCTCTCTCTCTCTCTCTCTCTCTCTCTCTCTCTCTCTCTCTCTCTCTCTCTCTCTCTCTCTCTCTCTCTCTCTCTCTCTCTCTCTCTCTCTCTCTCTCTCTCTCTCTCTCTCTCTCGCACATTTACATATTCAGAATCAATCCTATTCTAACCTTCCTTCTAAAACCAACTCCTCCTCTTCCTCCTCCTCCTCCTCCTGTTCCTCCTCCTCCTCCTCTCCTTGCCACTCTCCTCTCCCCAATTAAAGTGGCATTACCTGGGCAAAGGTCCCAACCTCAGAACAATTAACACTACCCTGAGAGGGGGAGATAAGAGAGAGAGAGAGAGAGAGAGAGAGAGAGAGAGAGAGAGAGAGAGAGAGAGAGAGAGAGAGAGAGAGAGAGAGTCTACAGGTATATAGATGTTGCTTTTGGCCACGTGAATTTTCTACAGGTCCTGGTGGTGATGGTGGTGGAGGGATGCTGTGAGGGATTCTACAAAGTGGTGTGGACTGTAGAGGAGTAGTGGTTCTGTGTGACAAGGAGGATCGTCTACTGTGCTGATATGGACATGAGAACAAGGGCGTAAGAAAACAAGGGAAGCCGCTAGAACCCTTCAGGCCTACACGTGGCAGTCCCTGGATGAAACTTACCTGCTTATATCCACCTTTCATCCTTTTCCATTAATTTGTCTAATCTTCTTTTAAAATTCTTTAGTATCTCGGCTGTAACGTCCTGATGACTGTCTATTCCATTCATCTACCGCTCTATTTAAGAACCATTTTAAAATTCCATAATACTCGTATCTCGTCTCGAACATGATTACTGAGTCTTTTTTCATTCATTTATCTCTCTAAGAACCAATTCCTTCCCATCTGTTTTTGAAATCTAACCTTATCAAGCTTTAATCCATCATTTCTTTTCCTATCCTGAACATAAAACTCAACGTAAGAGAAGCTGTGAGAAGCCATTAGCCCAGTTCACAACATTCCCTGTACAATAAACAGTAAATACCTGTATGCTATCTCTCCATCGGCGTCCATAAACCTGTATAATCTCTCCAGCCTCACTACTGCCTATGTGATGCGGTGTTGTGGTGTAGTTGTGTTGTGTGGTGATGTGGTAATTGCTATAAGTGTGGTGGTGTGGTGAGGTGCGATAGAGGAAAGGTGCTGGATAATTCCCTCTCTGTCATCACGTCCATTCCTCCTCTCACCTTCACCTCCTACCTGTTCTCTCCCACCCCTCTCCCCTCATTACCCCCTCTCCTCTCCTAAAGCCCCCCCTACCTCTTCTCCTCTTTCCTCCCCCTCCCCTTACTTCTTACTCTTCAGTCCCTCCTCTCTACCATCACAAATCCTGTATCAGTGCTGCTTCCTTCCCCTCTTCTACTCTAATCCCTCCTTACCTCTTCCCTTCCTCCCTTCTATCCTATCTTTAACTCTCTACTTTCTTCCCAGCTCCTCCCTTGCTCCTGAATCCTTTTAATAGAGGATCGCGAGGGATAAACAGCTAACGACACTATTAAATTCTTCTTATGATATTTAATTACACTGTATAAACCTCTGTATCATCTTTCCCTTATATTTTTAGCTTCCCCAGGCATCTTTCATTAATAATTCCTCCAAGTGAATCACATAAGTGACTTCAAAAGGTAATTCTCACAGGTGACTCTACTAATAACTCTCCTAGTATCTCTCCTAAGTGAGTTCAACAGGTAAATTCCCCAGATAACTTCCTCAGGTGACTTTCCATAGGTGACTGTACAAGGTAATTCTGCCAGGTAACTTCTTCAGGTAATTCCACAGGTGACTCCCACAGGTGACTCCCACAGGTGACTCTCAGGTATCTTCCACAGGTGACTCTCCCAGGTGACTCCCTCTGGTGATTTCTACAGGTGCCCCCATCCCAGGTTACTCCCGCAGGTGCACCTCCTCCTTTCCCTCTTTCTTGCAGTCGTGGGAACTCGCTACTGAATACGTTAACCTCCTCTTCTTCCTCCTCCTCCTCCTCCTCCTCCTCCCACTTATATTATTTTTGCCTCTCCCTTCTGTACCTTAATTTCCTCCCCTTCTCGCCCTCCCTTCCTGCTACTCGCCCTGCCACCGCTACTCCCCTTAATTGGCGTTTTGGGGCACATTTTCATACTCACATCATTATTTTTCGTTGCGTTCACAGGTGAGATGGAGGGAAAGTGAGAGGGAGAGGGAGAGGGAGAGGGGGAGGGAGAGAGATGGAGGGAGAAAGACTGACAGACAGGTTTGGTAACATTAGATCTTATAGTTCCCCGCACACACTGGTTCTGGTTTACACGAATGCGCGTGCACACACACACACACACACACACACACACACACACACACACACACACACACAGGAGGAGAGGGCGTCGTTTCTAGGGGGAGGAATGATATAAAATTAGTCGTGTGTGTGTGTGTGTGTGTGTGTGTGTGTGTGTGTGTGTGTGTGTTGCCGGGATGGGAGGATGAGTCTAAATTGAGGCAGAATTTTTGTAATAAGAAATTAATCCTCTCTCTCTCTCTCTCTCTCTCTCTCTCTCTCTCTCTCTCTCTCTCTCTCTCTCTCTCTCTCTCTTTCTCTCTTTACGCAGGGAACTTGATAAAATCTTTAAATGTCTGGTAATTAAGATGTTTGTGCACGTGTGTGTGTGTGTGTGTGTGTGTGTGTGTGTGTGTGTGTGTGTGTGTGTGTGTGTGTGTGTGTGTGTGTGTGTGTGTGTGTGTGTATGTGTGTTGTTTTCACTCGCACTGGTACATACGTAGTAGTAGTAGTAGTAGTAGTAGTAGTGGTAGTAGTAGTAGTAGTAGTAGTAGTAGTAGTAGTAGTAGTAGTAGTAGTAGTAGTAGTAGTAGCAGAAGTAAAAGTAGAAGTAGTAGGAGTGGTAGTAGTAGTAGTAATAGTAGTAGTAGTAGTAGTAGTAGTAGTAGTAGTAGTAGTAGTAGTAGTAGTAGTAGTAGTAGTAGTAGCAATAGTAGCAGTAGTAGTAGTAGTAGTGACAACAACAGCAGCAACAACAAGAAGAAGAACAACAACAACAACAACAACAACAACAACAACAATAACAAGGACAACAACAACAGCAACAACATTTCCGCCCCCGGCCTCCAAATCCTTCACCTCCAGCCTGGAATGGACACACACACTGCGGCACTGAAGGAGTGTCGTTGTTCATTCCCCAGAGAACAGTCCAGAGGGAGCTCGGGGACGTGCCTCGAGGACTGACTGGCGGCACGAACTCGGCGTCAATGTCCAGCGGCGACAGTCACACGCCTCCCATCGCTTCACGTGCGGGTGCCAACACTCCATCCGCGGCAATGCGTCTTGGCCAGCACGCCCAGGAAGTCCTCACTGAGACATAAACCCCGAAGCCCTTGACGCAGCGCGGGCAGGTCATCACTCCAGCCCAGCCTCTGAACATCCGCAAAGGAGGCAGGTCTCCACCCCTCCCGAGGACCCTCCCCGCCAGCTGGGGCACTACAGGCCACAAAGGACACGGTGGAGGGCGGGAGAGGGAGCAGGGCATCTCTGTGCTTGCCAAGATAAAGGGGCGGCTCCTTCCTTTCAAATTAAGTCGTTCAGGGCTGAGTGCCTCTTGGGGCGTCTCGCAGTGGGTGGCAGACGTGCCTTTGTGTACTGAGTCACGTTGGCCACTGTGTGACGCAGCTGCGAGGCTCCGCAGTGGCGGCGGTGCGGTGCGGTGCGTGGTGCGGCGGGGAGGCCCACCACACAGATGAGGCTGCCGGGTTACAAGTGTCACCGCATGACCAGGCAGCTTTGTGGCGGACCCGAGGCGCTGCTTCCACCTCACCTTCACGCCGAATGCTGTGGTCTGTGCCGCTGCCTGAGGGAGGCTGGTGCTCACTGAGGCGGGGGACAAATCACCTCTTGAGGTGGACTGACACGCGTGACGCTGTTAGGGACGAGTTATTGGAGATACGGCTGCAGGACTCTGGGGACGGGGCAACACTTATCTTTGAGATGCCTATGGCAGAGTTCTCTGTCGAACAGGTGCAGCCTCAACAGTCCCGCTAGCGAGGGCAAGGCGGCAACGCCCCTCTGGTGGTGGCCACAGGTGGTGGCCTGGCGATTAGTGCCACACCACACTCAAGGCGTCCACTGCAGGACTCGTTGGGTCTAATCATCTCCTGCTTCACAAAAGTGGCCACCGACACTCAGCATCCAGGCTGATTATAAGGTTGAGAACCTTACCGGTCTTTCAGTATACATGTATCCAGTCAACCAGGCCGAGGTAATGTGGCGAGGAGAAGCCGCTACACATGTTGCCGCGCTGCTGGAGACGAGAAGCTTTCTGTGCAGAACACTCGGAAAGATGCAGTAGGCGGGGCGGGTTGGTGCACTGTGAGTGGCTGGGCAGGTGTGGGTGGGCGAGGGCTGTATGCTCTTCACAACACGCCTGGACACCCCTCATGAGGCGCACCGACGAGAGGGAGGGAGGGCGTGGCCAGCTCGGGGCAACATCACCAGAATTGTTTTGCAGATAAACATCAAAAGCGGTGGAGCGCATCGCCTTGTGGCTGAGGAGTGGCGCGGCGCCCTCATCTCTCAGGGCACCAGCTTTCAGGGCCAAGGACGACACTGGATTTTCCGCTGCGTAGGACTCGTAATGCAGTGAGGCTTGCAGAGTCAGAGGCAAGTCCTGCGGGAGGCACAATCCCTGTGGACGATAATCCTGTCTCGTGTGTTTCTGGCGACGACAAAGAGGAATGTGGACTAAAAATTCTTGCTGCATTTTTCCGCAAATCTAAAGATAGGAGGAAAAAAATAAGGAGAAGGAGGGAAGGAACGAGATAAGAACCGGGAGGAGGAGGAGGAGGAGGAGGAGGAGGAGGAGGAGGAGGAAAAAGAAGAGAAGGAGGAGAGCTAAATGTCACGAGGCCACTCCAAGTACAGTACAAAGGCTCTATATTTTCCTTCCCCTGCAATCCAGCACAGTATTTCCCCCGCCTCCCCTTAAGGGACTCCTCCGCTTCACCGTCAAGAGCTCCACAGTCTCCACAGGTGTCATCCTCGGCGCTAATTAACCTGCCAACACCTGGGGGCTGCAACAGGTGCCTGGGCCATTCAGAACACTCGACAAGATGAGCACGTGTCGCTTGAGTCACGTGAGGGTGTCCTTGTGTGTGTGAGTGTGTGTGTGTGTGTGTGTGTGTGTGTGTGTGTTGCTACGAGGAGGAGGAAGAAGAGGATTACACAGGATAATACAAGATAACAAACTACTACAAACCTGGTCCATGTAAGAAGAAGAAGAAGAAAAAGAAAAATGGATTAAATGGATAAAATGAGAAAGCAAGAGGCGGTGAAGATCAAGGAAAGAGGATGGAATTGAGAAACGAAGAGGAGGAGGAGGAGGAGGAGGAGAAGGAGGAGGAGGAGGAATGCAATCAATCACTATAAGAGGCAAGCCAACTAATTGAGTAACTGTAGAGTGAAAATTTGACCAGAACGTTCTCACAGCCTTCTCTCTCTCTCTCTCTCTCTCTCTCTCTGGTAAACGCAGCAAGCCACCCACTCCACACACACACACACACACACACACACACACACACACACACACACACACACAAACACTCACATACTCGTACCTTCCTTAACCTTCCACAATTAAGAGAGGCGTCAGCACGAGGCGGAGGTTTGTCAGGGAAGATTTACTAGCATGAAGAACTTAATTATCTGTGTTTATAAGAGTCTCGCCGGCCTTCGCGGGGTTCGGCGGGGCCTCCTCGACCCTCCACCTCGGGAAAGACAACAAGCGTGTGTTTATCCGCGGACAAGGCGAGGCAGAGGAGAAATTTGTTGCCGCGTTGACTGAGTAATGAAGGTAAATGAAGTCGAGGGTTTATACACCGTGAATCTTTGACTTTATTTCGCGGGTTCTTGTTGTGGTGGTATTCTTGGTATTTTCAAATGTTCCAGGCTTCAGTGGATGCTACAAGGAGTTTAACAAGCTCGAAGGGAAGTTATTTGGTAGTTTTCAAGGGTGTTTTCGTGATTCAACAGGCTTAGGGGAATTTTATAAAGGTTTTCAATGGTGTTATCGTGATTCTGGTGAGTGTGGTAGGTTCAAGGGAAGTTATGGATTTCAGTGGTTTTTATGATCGAAGTGATAATTTAATAGGTTCAAGGAATTTATTAGGGTTCTCATTGATATTTTCGTGTTTCTAATAATAGTTTAGCTGTTATAATGGTTTTCAAGAGTGTTTTCATGATTTCAGTGATACTTTAACAATGATTCAGCAAGTTCTTGGTGTTTTCAAGAGTGTTTTCATTAATCTAGTGGTGGTTTAACAAAGACTGCACCATCATGGGACAAAACACCCATGAGAACCCGACTAATCGCGTCTGTGTCTTTTGTAAAACAGTCTGTGAGAGAAACCAAAGCGTTTTAAAATACAATACGTTTAATAAAATAAAAACAATCACTTGAGCTTCTTCTTGGCTAGGCGAGTAGCAATAACACTCATAAACAAAACACCCTTCTTCACTATCGATCAAAACTCGCGCTTCTAATAAAACAGCGGGAAAACTTTCGTGCCGCAATCAGTTTGAACAAGAGGGAAATAATGAGCACGTAAACTCCACACATGATGAAGTAGCGGGCTGTGTTTGCGGCGAGTCCCAGAGTTGAAGTGTCAGGACCTCGCTTCCTCTCCCTGGCACGCACGGGGAACAGTTCAGCTCAGGGGAAATATTGTGGACAGTACGTCAAGTTAATGAAGACAGCAAGGGACACGTGGGGAGGAATGACTGCTGCTGTTTGCTGGCCCGTGTAATGTGATCTGTGGGAGGATGAGAGTTACAAGTGAAGTGAAGGTTACTTTGCGGAATATATAAAGGAGGCAAGAATAGGGAGGTGCTAATATAATGCCGTAAAGAATTAATAAGTAGATGAATAGATAAATAAAGAGATAAAATAAATAAAGAAAGAAAAAGAAAGAAAATACTAGTGATAATAATTAATAAGTACGTACGTAAGTAAATAAATAAGTAAACAAATAAAATTTGGATTAGGAGGTGAAGTCAAGATCAAATTTCATATTCACAAACATATCAGCGTCTTACCTCGCCTAATTCCAACAAGCTGCAGTGGGAGTTACCGGGGCATTCAAAAGGTGCCTTCACGTTTCTATCGCTAATTTTAACAAGGATTCCACATCGTCAACAGACAACAACACCCTTTTGAGATGCCGGCTAATGACCTCCGTGGCCTTTGAAAACACTCCTGATGAGAGAACAAAGCGCTTAAGAATACGGGATTAAAAGTCAATTAACCTGTCGCACTCACTCACTTCCCTCTTGCTAAACATCTTCTCTCAGTCTTCACTCCTTTGTTCTGCTGGTAATCTTGCTAAATCTAACCGCTAATAGACTGTTAGTGCACCAGAGAACTTAAGATGGGATGAAAACGCTAAACAGAGCGGAGGTGAGGGAGGTAAACTATCTATTTATTGACTTTTATTTCTATGCAGGAGTGGCGCTGGTGTAGGGCAACAAAAAGGTTAAAAAGGATTAATAAAAGGTTCACTGAAGATGCCAGAAAAACAGTAAGAAAAAAGTTATGAAAAAGAATAGATTTTGCAATGTCTAGCAGCTATAATATTTGGAGGTGGCTTGAGAACGAGAACAAATATCCCAGGGTGGCTAGAGACTGAGGAAAGATGCATCAAATAGCAGTGAAAGGGTTAAAAGTACTCGAGATCAGACCCCGAAACATTTAATAACACTGGTCTATACTCTGACACTTCTGCGCCGCACCTCCACTACATTCAGAGGGCTCTACTTGAAATGACACGGTTTTTTAATGGTCTTTTTATGGTTCTAGTGACGGATTAACAATATTTCTATATTATTAACAGTAGAAACACTTTTGAGACTAATAATCTTTATAGCCTTTGAAAACTGCCATGTTGAGAGAGCAAAGTGTTTCAGAATACCGTCCACGGTCCGCAGGAGTAAACAAAGCACGTATGATACTGTCTGAGGAGTCACCGCGGATGGAGTGACAGCGAGCGAACAACCCGCCCCACTATCGACGCCCAGAGAAGCAAACATCGCCGGGACTTAGAGGAGCATACACGAGTCACACGTGCACGCCCTCCTTCAGCGCACCGCCCGATATTAAAAGAGTGTCAACACATCATCAATTCAACCCCAGCCAGGACAAGACTCCACCCGCCCCATAATCCACAGCGCGCATTATGCAGAACACACAGCTACTGCCTCTTTGGTTTGCGATTGAAAGATTTTAAACTTCCTTATCTTTGGTTCTGGTCTTTGTTTCTTGGTAGTCTCTTGAACACTGCAAATTTCAACCACTTCCTTTGTTGTACTTTTTTTTTTTTCGTATTTACAACAATAAACCTATGAATGAATGAATCAATCTTTAGTTTTTCGTTACAGATGGACTTGTAACGTTACTAAGAAGTATTCAAACATCTCTGCAGTTTTAAGTAGCTTTTAAACACTGCAGATCTCCGTTGAAAAGATCGTAATGGTATGAAGTATGACATACAGCACACTTTTCTCTATTAATCGTTTTGTTCTTAATACATATAGACTTAGAACATCTATAGCTAATAATTTAACGCATTCAGTATTACAACACCAGTTTCATGACTCTTCTGGATGCCATTAGAGGATTTTATGAAGTTTACGATGGTATTTTTCATTGTCAAGGTGTTAAGAATCCAGAATAACCCAACCGCTATAATCTAACATATATTTTTTGTGCTCTGACAAACAACAGATTTTAGAAAGTAAGAAAACTGTCTCTTGCACTAAATGGGTTAAATATTGCTGACTTTCCAATGAATAAATCTCGAGAATATGAAATAACGAAAGGAACACTGCCTGAATGGATTAAATTTTACAGTAAAGCTTTCCCAGGGAAGAGATCTTGATGATACGAAGTAATGAAAGAGAACACTGCCTTGCGATACAATTAGAAATATCACTTCCTTGAGAAACCTTCCCCTGGTCTGTGGCTTTTAAACATTGAAGGGTTTCCGTCAAGCCGCCCCGGGGATATGAAATAAGTTGCCTTGCTCAGGGTTCAGGAGGATAAGTGGCGAGGAGTCAAAAGTCAAGAGGCGGCGCGGCTAGAACCTTCAGGGTATGAGGCGCGAGGAAGGGCAGGCAAGTGGTCATGATTACAGTGGTGCTTAGGGTCAGGCTGGAGCGAGGGAGGCAGCGGCAGACGCCCAGCTCAGGTTACGCGACGTGTGAGGAGACTGAGAACAAGGGGCGAGTGTTGAGGGGGACCAGGCGTGGATGTGGGTCTGAGTCCTGAGATAGTGAAGATAGAGACTTCCTTAGGGACTGGAAAGGCGGGGTGGAGGCTAACAGCGCCGCAAACACCCCGGTGACCTCAAGCGGGACGCATTGTGCCTGGGGGCCTAAGGCAGGTGTGGGAACTGGGTACGGGAGACGCTGGACAGGACTCGGATGGGTGTAGGACGTGTACATGATTGGTGGATACGTGGACATTAGCACTACACAAAGGAAGAAGCTGTTTGTGATAAGGTACGGTAATACAATCTAAAATTATGAGACGTGGGACACTTAGAACGAAGTATCCTCTTCATACAGACACTTATTTCCTTCCCTCCTTCGTGTGTGTGTGTGTGTGTGTGTGTGTGTGTGTGTGTGTGTGTGTGTGTGTGTGTGTGTGTGTGTGTGTGTGTGTGTGTGTGTCGCAGGGTGTGAGGGCGCCTTGGAGAACACCTGAATCAACCCCAGTGGGAGATTTCTCAGCACGTGACAACCCACCAGACGGGTCCCGGTCTCCTCTCCCAGGCCGGGCAGGCGTTTCATTAACACTCACACAACAGGTCGAGGACACCACTGAGGGGACCTTTAAACACCTTGAACACCACCTCACACTGCCTGTACTGCAACCATACACACCTTTACTTATATGCGTTAACCCTTTCATTGCTAAACAAATATCTTCTTATATCCATGTACATTTTTTTAAACACTTACGTACTGCAGTCTCTTGAATTGTTCTGTAGGAGAGAAAATACTAAATTAACCATCAATGCTCTCCTTTTTTTTATGTATCCATACAAACTTTTTTTTTTTTTTACAGTGCTCTCGTTAACAAAGGAAGACCATAGCGGCGAAATGATTAAGTAAATAGGTCTAGCAGGAAGCATTACTGTGAGTGTGAATATGGGTCAGAGTGAAACAGTGCGTGGTTTTGAGGAGCGAGGCACAATACTGAGCTGAAGCAGTACTTGGACGTCACAGAATGGGAGCAAAATTTCAAGATAACGCTAGAGAATATTAAAGGAACTGCGAGATACATGTTCATAATGAGACATTCCGTTACCTATAGTGCTGCCGTTGACCAGAGCCCCTCTTGGTATTGTACTCTTAAACAAAAGAACATCGCTATCTGTACATTACCTTCCAATCCTTGTGACGGAAAAAGCGTACAGGCAACATCTGACGTACGTTACAAGTTCCTGACATCTCGGAAACTTAGAGAGCGGTCGTTATGAATCGCAAAACCGCACATGCGTAGATAATTAAGGCAGTAACTGAGGGATTATTTCATATCCGTAGATAATTAAGGCAGTAACTGAAGGATTATTTCGGACAGTAAAGAATAAGTGGGACAGTAAAAGGAGTAGATAATAACTGTAAAGGAAAGGATAATTCACACAGTAAACACTAATTTAGGCAGTCAAGTAGAGGTTAATTCAGACAAGAAAGAATAATCTAGACAGTAAAGAGAAGGATAAGTCAAGCAGTAAAGGATAAAACGGACTGTAAAGAGTAATTCAGGTATGGTAGGATAATTTTAGCCATGGCGTGGGGAAGGGAACACTATGGAGCCAGTGACAAATTACAGCTTAAGATATTCAGCTTGGATTTGAGAAGAAAACGTAAATATGGCCATGTTATCCGAGTGACGGGTGATGGACGGCTGGAGAGAGAGAGAGAGAGAGAGAGAGAGAGAGAGAGAGAGAGAGAGAGAGAGAGAGAGAGAGAGAGAGAGAGGGTGGGTGGGGGTGAGTACGTAGGGAACGGAGAAAGTTGGCAGTCTTTGTCTCCACTCATGGACTGGCTAATGATGATGATGATGATGATGATGATGATGATGATGACGATGATGATTTGTGTTCTATTATCATCAATCATAATTTTCTTCCCTTATTTCCACTGCAATTATTTATTTATTTTTTTCTGCACATGAATTTCCTCCTCCATCTTTTCCTCTATTTTATTTTTCCCTCCTCCTCCTTTTCCTCCTTCTCCTTTTCTTCGCGCTCGATTCGAAACGGTTTCAGTCTCAGGTTCGCTTCATGAAACTGAACATTCAAAACAATACCTCTTTTACTGCTCCTCCTCCTCTTCCTCTTGCGCTCATCTCTAAGTAAAGAAAGAAAAAAAAAACTTGAGTTTCTCTTTTAGTCAGCGTTTTCTTCGATAACGGAGAGACAAGTCACTGTTGATGGAGACAACACAGAGAGAGAGAGAGAGAGAGAGAGAGAGAGAGAGAGAGAGAGAGAGAGAGAGAGAGAGAGAGAGAGAGAGAGAGAGAATGTTTAGGGAACGGGACAGTAATGTTTAAAAATGAAAAAAAAGTAAGTAAGAAAGAAAGGAAGGGAAGGAAAGAAGGAAGGAAAGAAGGAGGTAAGGAAACTAGAACGAAGATAAGAAAAAAATAAAGGATAAAAGATAAGAAAATAAATGAATGAAAGAAAGAATGGAGAAGAAAAGAGAAGGAAAGAGGGAAGAAAGGAAGAAAACAATTATTCTTTCAGTAAAAGACTGTTTTTCTTTACTATTTTTACGATCTAGGAAGAAAGGAAGGAAAGAAGGAGGGACGGAAGGAAACATTATGCTCTTGCCAAAAAAAGAATATGTTCTTTTATTTATTTTTTCT
>NC_087168.1:19084649-19089649 GCF_035594125.1 Scylla paramamosain
TGTTACATTTTCTTTGATGACTGGCTCTCTCTCTCTCTCTCTCTCTCTCTCTCTCTCTCTCTCTCTCTCCTGCTGATGTTGCTGTCTCTTTTATATTTTGTATAAATGGAACTGTGAAATTTAAAGAGAGAGAGAGAGAGAGAGAGAGAGAGAGAGAGAGAGAGAGAGAGAGAGAGAGAGAGAGAGAGAGAGAGAGAGAATGATAATGGTGAGATGAAGAAAATTGTAATGATCGTAATGATGATTGTAGTGATACGAGAAGGAGGAGGAGAAGGAGGAGGAGGAGGAGGAGGAGGAGGAGGAGGAGGAGGAGGAGGAGACGTAGCGTTACTAAAAGAGGAGGAAGAGGAAGGGATGGCCATCACTCTATCGGACATTTACCCTTGAAGTAGTAGTAGTAGTAGTAGAAGTAGTAGTAGTAGTAGTAGTAGTATTAGAAGTAGTAGTAGCAGTACTGTAGTATAAACAATAAAAATAGTTGTCAGAGTTGTTCTTGATATTGTTGGTAGCAGTAGTCGTAGTAGTCGTAGTAGTCGTAGTAGTAGAAGTAGTAGTAGTAATAGTAGTGGCAGTAATAGTAGTTGTTGTAATAGTAGTAGTTTTTGTAGCTGTTTTGATAGCTAGATGCAGTTGCTGTTGTTGCTGATATAAGTAGTAAAAGTAGTAGTAATAGTAGTAGTAGCAGCAAAAATAGTAACAAAAAATAATAATAGTAATGGTGGGTGGGGAGGAAGAAAATTACAGTATCCACCCCCACCTTCCTTTCCTCCCCCTCCCCTTCCTTTTCTCCCCCTTCCCTTCCTTTCCTTCCCCTCCCCCTCAAGTCAACCACCACCACGTACACCGCTACAACCATTACCAACATTCTGGACGACGTCAATGGACTCTCTCTCTCTCTCTCTCTCTCTCTCTCTCTCTCTCTCTCTCTCTCTCTCTCTCTCTCTCTCTCTCTCTCTCCAAATTTTCCTCACAAAAAAAAACGGGAAAAAAATATCTTAATGTTGATTTTTGAAAGAATAATATTAGACCACAGGTTTCCCCTTTAAATGTCCGTTTGTCTGTATGTCTGTATTTCTGCCTGTCTGTCTGTATGTATGTATGTGCGTATGTATAGAATATGCATACAAAATTGCACTATTATTTTGTAGTAGGTAATTGTTGGTAGGTCAGAGGAAGGAAGGAAAGAGAGGGAGGGAAGGAAGGTGATTTGGAGGGAAGGAAGGGAAGGAGGGAAGAAGGTAAGGAAAGAAGAGCGAGAGAGGAAGGGAAGGAAGCAGAATTTATAAGAAGACATATGACAGGAGGGTGAAGGAAGGAAAAGGGGAAGAGAGGAAGAGAGGAACGGACAGGTAGAGAGAGATGGATAAGCCAGAAGGGAGGATGGGTGAGCGTGGGAGGAAAGGGAAAAAAGAAGGTAAAATGTAAAGGACGAAGACATGGAAATGATGGGAAGGAGTGAGGGGAAAAACGGGCAGTTACGAGAAATGGAAGGAAGGAAGTAAGTAAGGAAGGAAGGAAGGAAGAAAAATATTAGTAACAGTGGGACTTATACGCAGAGAGAGAGAGAGAGAGAGAGAGAGAGAGAGAGAGAGAGAGAGAGAGAGAGAGAGAGAGAGAGAGAGAGAGAGAGAGAGAGAGACGTTCAGATACAACGAATACATAAGTAAAAAAATAAATAAATAAATAAACTTTCATTTCATTCATAAAAAAATGCAAAGTAAAAAAAAAAATGAAAAAAAAAGACCACAACTCCACTTCCTCCACACCTCCACCATACGCTGCCATACCCTAGGAGAGCTGTGATTGGCTGAGGGAGGCCGTGACGTAATGAAAGAGCGAGGCGAGTGATTGGTTGTGTGAGGTTGGGCGGGAAACTGAATCAAATCGATCTGTTGGCGTCACCTGGTCCCCCACACGTGCATCATTTAGTGGGTCTGTACGCGTGTTTCCGATCCCCCCTTCCCTACCCCCTCCCCCTCTCTCTCTCTCTCTCTCTCTCTCTCTCTCTCTCTCTCTCTCTCTCTCTCTCTCTCTCTCTCTCTCCCTTGCCTGCCTCACTTCTGTTCCTGTTTCCTCCTCCTCTTTTATCTCTCACTCTTTCTCTCTCTCATCACTATGCTTCTGTGTTTCTCCTAGTTTCCCTGTCTGTTTGTGTGTGTGTGTGTGTGTGTGTGTGTGTGTGTGTGTGTTCTCTCTTTATCTCTCTCTCCCTCCCTCATCTCCATCACAAGAACACGCATGATGGTATTAATTATTCAGAGAGAGAGAGAGAGAGAGAGAGAGAGAGAGAGAGAGAGAGAGAGAGAGAGAGAGAGATGGGGGAATAACAATGGAGAAATGAAAAAAAGAAAGAGAAGGGGGAAAATTAAAGAAAACGAAGAGAGAGAGAGAGAGAGAGAGAGAGAGAGAGAGAGAGAGAGAGAGAGAGAGAGAGAGAGAGAGAGAGAGAGAGAGAAGGGTGTGCTGTTGATCGTTCTGGGAAGGTGATGACTGATGCAAAGATGAGACGGGGAGGGAGAGAGAGAGGGAGGGAGAGAGGGAGAGGTCTGGCAGGATGAGAGGGAGAGTGGGAGAGATTATATCTAACAAAGCGCGGAGTAGCAGAGAGAGAGAGAGAGAGAGAGAGAGAGAGAGAGAGAGAGAGAGAGAGAGAGAGAGAGAGAGATAAAGATGGTAATAAAAGCAGGTAAATCATATAGTTAAGTAATATAAGAATAGGTTAGATTAGGTTAGATTAGGGTAGATTAGGTTAGCGTAGGTTAAGATAAACTTGAAGTAAAAAGGCGAATTTGCAAGGAATAAAAGAAAAAAAAGGTGGAAATAAAAAACAGAACCAGGTTAATTAGAAACGTTAAGTTAGGTTAGGTAGGTCAGGTTAAGTCGGGATGGAATAAGATAACTTAGGTTTTTAGGTTAGATCAGGATAGGATAGACCAAGAAAGGACAGTCTTAGTAACGTTTAGATATGTTAGGATAGGTCAGAATATAATTAGGTTAAGATGGGACAGGATTAGGATAGGATAAGCTAGGTTAAGGTAGCAGAGGTTAAGTCATGTTAAGTTAGGTCAGGTCAGGTTCGCCTACGTCAGCTCATAAGAAAAGATAGACTAAGAGGAAAACTGAGAATAAAATAGTAGGTTAGCTTAGGTTAAACGAACATAGGTCAAGTTAGGTTAGGTTAGGTTAGGTTAGATTAGCTTAGGTTAAACGAACATAGGTCAAGTTAGGTTAGGTTAGGTTAGGTTAGGTTAGGTTACCTTAGGTTAAATGAACATAGGTCAAGTTAGGTTAGGTTAGGTTAGGTTAGCTTAGGTTAGGTTAGGTTAGGTTAAGTTAGGTTAGCTTAGGTTAAACGAACATAGGTCAGGTTAGGTTATAAGAAAGTAAAGACGGAGAAGGAAGCTAATAAAACTAAAGAACAAGGTATATTTAATAAGTTAGGTTAAGTTAAATTAGAGTTGCATCATGAGAAGGGACAGGCTGAGAGAAAAACTAATATAAGGAAACAACAAGACATATTAGATTAGGTTAGATGTACATAGATTTACGTTACTTTATAATACAACAAACTGAGAATGAGACAAAGAGAAAGAAAGAACAATATATAATAAGAAGATGCTTCAGTAACCCTTTAAAAATACGTTGAAGAGGAGAGTATAGTTCATGGTGGTGGTGGTCGTGGTGGTGGTGGTGGTGGTGGCGGGGCAGGGAAGGTGAGAGGCGGGGAGTTAAGTGTGGGAACATCCTCTCACCTCCTCTCCCCAGGACAAGACAGGCCACGCTCCCTCCTGTCTTCCTCTCCCTCCTCCCTCTCACCCGTCCTTCCCTTCCTTTCCCTCCCTCCCTCTCCCTGTCACCCGTTGTTCCCTTCCTCTATCTAATTTCTGCTTCTCTTCCTTTCTACCTGTCTTCTTTCCTCCTTTCCTCTCTCCCCCTCTCTCTCTCTCTCTCTCTCTTCCTTCTTTTATCTCTCATTAGTTCTTCTCTTATTTCTCTTTTCTGCTTCTCTTTTTTCTACTTCTGTCCCTTCTTCCTTTCCTTTATCTCTCTCCCTTCTTCTCTCTCATTCGTTCTTCTCTTCTTCCTCTTTTCTGCTTCACTCCCTATCGATGTTCCTTGTCTCCTTTCCATTTTCCTTCCTCTTCTACCTTGTTCCCTTTCTTTTCTTCTATTTTCTCCTTGTCCTCTTTCTCCTTCCACCTCTCATATTCAATTATTTCTATTCCCTCTTCCCCTTCTTTCTTTCCACCTCTCTCCCCTCTTTCATTTCTTGTTCCTCTCTTAAGTCTCCCTGTTTTTTTTTCTTCTTCCCCTTCCATTCCTCTTTAGTGCGCTACTTTCTCTCTCTCTCTCTCTCTCTCTCTCTCTCTCTCTCTCTCTCTCTCTCTCTCTCTGCTCTTCCTTCCAAGTCGATTTCTCTTCTGTCTCTCTGTCTGTCTGTCTGTCTAACTCATTCGTTTTATTTTTTCTTTCTATTTTCTCTTCTCTGTCTCTTAATCCAACTCCTTTTTTTATCATTCTCTCTCTCTCTCTCTCTCTCTCTCTCTCTCTCTCTCTCTCTCTCTCTCTCTCTCTCTCTCTCTCTCTCTCTCTCTCACCTGCAACCTCTAACCTCATGCCCCCTTCTACTTTAAACCCATTCCCCCTCACCCCACTACCTCACCACCATCTCCCTCGTTCTCTTACCCCCTTAACTCCGCCTTCCCTTCCTACCTTTCCTCCAGCAGGTAATAAGCGGCTTCAATACACCTGCTCATGACGGACAGGTAGATTGCATGACCGTCTTGTTATGCCCTGTAGTGACCGTGCTCATATTTACGTACATGGAATAATACTCGTACGTGCGCATGATATTACGTACATTAGATGTTACGTGTACGAAGTTTTTGCGTATATGTGAAGAAATGAGAATTGTCGATTTTGTATTTTTTTTTCCTGTTTTTTTTCTTCCTGTTTTTTTTTTTTTTTTTTGTCCTGTTTCAGTGTCTTCTTCTTCTTCT
>NC_087168.1:19094649-19097149 GCF_035594125.1 Scylla paramamosain
ATAAAAGCATGGAGGGGAAGGGAGAGTGAGAGATAAACGGTAGAGAGAGAGAGAGAGAGAGAGAGAGAGAGAGAGAGAGAGAGAGAGAGAGAGAGAGAGAGAGAGAGAGAGATAGCAATAAAAAGGTTACGGCCAGTATATGTATGCACATTGATCTACACACACACACACACACACACACACACACACACACACACACACACGAAAACAAACAAGTAAACAAACAAACACACTCACAGACAGACAACATCCTTACATCAGGACACTTACCCTCCATCCTTTCTCCCCTTTCCCCATCCCTCCCTTCCCTCCATTTCTCCCTCCTTCCCCCCATATCCTCCCTCCATCCCTATATAAGACACATGAAATCCGGATAATAGGGTAAGTGCATCAGACACACGTGGGCAGGATCATGCAGTTATCCGGAGCAGGTTAATGTGTCCTCCTGTACCGTATTGATTGCGGCGGTGGAGAGAGAGAGAGAGAGAGAGAGAGAGAGAGAGAGAGAGAGAGAGAGAGAGAGAGAGAGAGAGAGAGAGAGAGAGAGTCAAAAAACATAAAATTTTCTTACCTTCCAGACCAAAATAACTTCTAGTCTTGCTTCTCTTGTTTCTTTGCTCTTTCTTGCTTATTCGCTTGTCCTTGGGTGTCTTCTGTGCCTCGTGGGTGTATTCCTGATGCTGGGAAGGACAGAGACGCAGGAGTGAGAGACAGGCAGACAGGCAGACAGACAGACAGACAGACAGACAGACACTCATGGCACAGAACACTCAATTCTTCCAACATTTGTCACGATATAAATAAATAAATAAGTAAATAATTGTAAATAAAAAAGCGATTAAAAGATATTAAATGATGCAATAGATTTAAAGTGAAAGAAAATGTGAATAATAAATGATATAATATTTTTTTCTATTATTCTGATTTTTTTTCTTAGTTTTCTTTTTCTTTCATGTATTTTTCATATGTGTGTGTTTAGTTTTGTTATTGTTTTGTTTGTTCCAGTTCTTTTTTTTTCAGCCTATTTTCTTATATATATTTTTTTTTACTCTTATTTTGTTTGCTCGACTATGCGCGTGTCGTTTCATTCTTAGCTTATTTCTATTTCAAGTTTTCTTCTTTTGGCCCTCCTTTATTTGGCACGTGCAGTTTCTATCACATTTAATTCGTCTTCCACTTTTCTCTCCTCTTTTCCTCTCCATTTCTTTGCCCTTTCTCTATTTATACACGTGCCATTTCGTTCTTATCTTCGCCTCTTTCAAAATATACTACCTTTACTTTCTTCTCCACATTCTTACGCAACTTCATCTATTTTTTATTATAAACGCAGCAGGTTTCGATTTGTTTCTGTTTGTGTAAGCGTGGTCGTGAGTTTTCGGCACGTGGGAAACGCTGCGTTGATTGGCTGCGAGGGGAGCCAATCAAAGGGCAGGGCTTATGGCTTGACGTCACGGCGTGGCTACGGGGCGACGCTACTTTTTTTTGTAGGGAGGAGGAGGAGGAGGAGGAGAAGGGGGAGGAGGATTTACCAGAATAGAAGAACAGAAACAGATCTTTAAATTTTTGCATGGCTGTTTGGAAACTATTTCTAACTAGCAATAGGAGGAGGAGGAGGAGGAGGAGGAGGAGGAGCAGGAGATAGAATGGTAGAGAAGGAAGAGGAAGAAGAAAAGGAGGAGCTAGAGACAAGATACCATAGCAGAAGGAAGAGGAGGAGGAAGAGCAGGAGGAGACAAGATACCAAAACAGAAGGAGAAGGATGAGGAGAAACACAGAGAAACACAAAGGAAGAACAAACAGCAGCAGATCTATTGGTCCTCACAGGCTTGTTTGCGGGCCGAGGAGGAGGAGGAGGAGGAGGAGGCGGAAGAGGACAAGGACGAGAACATCTAGGAGGAAGAAGAGCAGAAAACGAAGTAGAGGAGGACAAGGAGGAATCAGAGAAGGAGGAAGAGAAGAATGAAAACAAGAACGAGAACATGGAAAAAGAAGATGAAGAGGAAGAAGAGGAAGAAGAAGATGAAGAAGACCAGGGAAGAATAACTACCAAAATTACGAAGACGTGAACAAAGAATAAAGAAAATAATAATAATAAATAAATAGATAAATAAATAAGAGATGACAAACTGAACAAAGAAAACGATAAAAAAGAAAACGAAAAAAGTAATAAGGGGAGACTAATCCAGAGAGAGAGAGAGAGAGAGAGAGAGAGAGAGAGAGAGAGAGAGAGAGAGAGAGAGAGAGAGAGAGAGAGAGAGAGAATGGAGGAAAGGTAAACAGTGAGGACAATGATGATCTGAAAGGGTCCTGTTTACCTCCCCTGTGGAAGAGACGAAGGGAGAGATGAAGAGAAGAAGGGTAGAGAAAAAAAGGAAAGGGAGAAAGATGAGGAAGCAGAGAGAAGGAAGAAGAAAACAGAACATGTGAAAAGAAAAAAAGAAAAAAGAAGGAAGAAGAGAACAACTTGAATGGATCAATAAGGAAAGGAGGAAAGAAGGAA
>NC_087168.1:19102149-19114649 GCF_035594125.1 Scylla paramamosain
TGAAAATGACGACGACGAAGCAGAAGAAAATGAAGAAGAAGAAGAGGAAGAACAACAACAACAACAACAACAACAACAACAACAACAACAACAATAACAACGACAACAACAACAATTCAAGGCAAATATTTACTTCAGCATCACAAGCCCGGCACACACACACACACACACACACACACGCAACGCCCGCACGTTCTCAACAAGCAAGGCAATTTTTGACTCAAATGTGACACCAACAAACACCTAAAAACTCCATGGGGGAAGACAGACAAACAGACAGACAGACAGACAGACAGACAGACAGACAGACCCACTTTAGTTTCTTTTCCCAAGGCCAGTGTGTGTGTGTGTGTGTGTGTGTGTGTGTGTGTGTGTGTGTGTGTGTAAATTTTTAAAGTTTGTCCGTCTTTCTTTTTATTTGTATGCATGTATGTATGTGTGTATGTATGTATGTATGTATGTATGTATGAATATATGTATGTATTTGTGTATTCCCTGCTATTTTATGTCTTTTTATTATATATATATGTGTATTTTGCATGCTTGTATATATGTATGTATGTATGTATGTATGTATGTATGGATGAATGGATGCATGTTTGTTTTCTGTCTATTTCTAACTCTCAAATCTCACTCCCCCTTACCTCTCTCTCTCTCTCTCTCTCTCTCTCTCTCTCTCTCTCTCTCTCTCTCTCTCTCTCTCTCTCTCTCTCTCTCAGGATCACTTCATTCCCGTGTTCTCATTGTCCCCTCACCTTGCCATCAAAGTGAGGGGAAGACCAGGAGGAGGAGGAGGAGGAGGAGGAGGAGGAGGAGGAGGAGGAACGCATTGGGTACAGTATCTTTATTCCCCTCACGTTCACCCTGACCTTCCTGCGCTCTCTCTCTCTCTCTCTCTCTCTCTCTCTCTCTCTCTCTCTCTCTCTCTCTCTCTCTTAACCTTTAACCTAGAGAGAGAGAGAGAGAGAGAGAGAGAGAGAGAGAGAGAGAGAGAGAGAGAGAGAGAGAGAGAGAGAGAGAGAGAGAGAGAGAGACTTACGGTTCAGTCATTTAGGCTTCTCTTGATTTTCTTTTCCTTTTCTTGGCGGGGATCGAAGAGGAAGTGAGAGAGAGAGAGAGGGGGAGGAGAGAAGCTGGTCACTGCATCCCTTCTCAACCCTTTTTTACCTTCCAGCATAAGAGGAACCCAAGAGGAACACACGCCATGCAACTCACAGAAAACCTTGGCCTAGCTGAAGTTTCCGCCTGACCTACATCAGTGGTTGGTAAAGGGAAGGACGGGCAGAGGAGGTCCAAAGCTCTTCGAGTTGAAGTGATGGGGACATTTGGGAGAAGAGTTACTGAAGGAAGTGTGCTTTTTCCAAGGTTATTTTATGTGGAGAGATTGTTATTGTTGTTTATTTTATGGTATGGGCAGGCATAGAGAGACTGGTAAAGGACAGAGATATATGAAATAGGAGAAAAATGCGCACGATGCCGAAGAGAAACGGTAGAAGAAAAACTAACAGAGAAAGAAAGGAAGGAAAAAGAGAACGAGAGATGGATAATTTAATTTCTGACGGACGAAATATTCTTCGCTATATTTGTATACAGAGATCAATATCTTAAAGGTATGAACAGGTATACGGGCAAACCCTTAGACAAAACTCATATACTAGCATGGCATATTATCAACACATTCTGCAGTATTTTGATAGGGGTCAGAATGTTTCAAGGCAAGGTCAGGAAGAAGGGCCACTAAATTTCAAGGTACCGTTTGAACATAAATTAACAAGCAAACTAGGTCTTCATATCCTGACTTCTTTTAAACAGCTCGTAGTGGAAGTTATTAGTGTTTCAAGAGTGTTTTCGTGATCATAATGACAGTATAACAGGGATTCTGCGTCACCACTGGGAGAAATATCCATGAGAACCTGATTAACCATCTGTGGTCTTCACAAAAAAAGTCTTGACGAGAGATCAAAGGGTTTCAGAACACAGGCAGAGTCTATTGTTGCTATTGTTGTGTCTGGGTCTCGACTCCTAAAGGGACACATCGTGACAAGCCGTCCTCTTGCTTGTCCCAGTGTGCTTTAAGTGTGCAGAAAACAAGACTATCCAAGGACTACGTAGAGCAGTGTTGCTTTACCTTTTTGGATGACACGCCACATTAGATGCTCAGTATGTGATGGGAGCGTCATATTTAATGTGCCCCCGACGACGACGTGCAAAATCTGTGACCACAAGACATCAACTGACTATAACTGTTAACAACTGAGTCACATCCAGCACTCCTGCCGCTGTGACTGTACCATCATGCTACTGTACTATGCTAACTACACAATAAGAGGTGTACAATAATCTGCTCATCATTATAATACGTCACTATAATATAAAGTTTACCTACAATTTCAATGGCATCCAGTAATAGCAATTATAACTTGTATTGCTGCGTATCGTTAAAATTAAATATAGACAAATAGTACTATAACATGGCGTAGTGATAAGAAGGGTATTTTTTCATTTGTTGCCGTATTACACTTCCTAGAGGGCATAACAGTGGGTTGAGCGTCACTGGTGTAGAAAACTTACTCCGGGTAAAGATATAGGCAAGAGAGAGAGAGAGAGAGAGAGAGAGAGGCACGGACGAGTAACAGACAACATACTTTTTCACTGACACAAAACATGGACAACAAACAACATTAATACTCTCTCTCTCTCTCTCTCTCTCTCTCTCTCTCTCTCTCTCTCTCTCTCTCTCTCTCTCTCTCTCACTAATTCAATCGACGTTCCAATTTCCACTAGTAAGCAATTTTTTTCCTTTTCTGTCCAACTCCCTTAGTGCAGCAGGGGAAGGGAAGGAGAGAAGCTACTGCAGACCGACTTACACACACACACACACACACACACACAGGGAAGTAACCCGTGGTGGTGTTGGAGGGGCACCGAAGTGGTCAGCTGGCACGGTGGAGGCTTGGAAGATTAGGAAGGGCGAGGATTAGTGGTTCTGGGAAGAGGAGACAAGGAAATGCGCTGGTTGGCTGGTTCTTGTTTGGTTTGTGTCTGTGTGTTTTCTTCAGCTGTTACTTTTGTTGTTGTTCGTAGTGGTGGTAGTGGTGGTGGTGGTGATGGTGTTGTTGTTGTTGTTGTTGTTGTTGTTGTATGTGGTGGTGGTAGTAATGTCTGTCTGTCTGTCTGTCTGTCTCTCTCTCTCTCTCTCTCTCTCTCTCTCTCTCTCTCTCTCTCTCTCTCTCTCTCTCTCTCTCTCTCTCTCTCTCTCTCGGCCTCCTTTACGCATCATAGTCCATTTACAAACTTTTTCCTTCCCTTCCCTTCCCCTGCAGTAGCACACACACACACACACACACACACACACACACACACACACACACACACACACACACACACACACACACACACACACACACAGTTAGAATCACACAACAATTGAACGTGAGAGAGAGAGAGAGAGAGAGAGAAAAAAAAGAGCAAAACTGATTCACACAAAAAAAAGAAAGAAAGAAAAGAAAAGAAAAGAGAGACGAAAAACAATCTTCAGTTTTGACCACCACTGTTATCATGTTCTTTGTTAATACTGAAGCAGCCATTACATTCTTTTCCCCTTCATTGCCAATCTAGACGTGCAGGGTGGGGAGCTGCTGGGTAAATATTAGTCAGTGAGGGATGAGAACCGAACCGAACCATAAAAGGGGCTACAGGTCATTAATTAGAGAGGGGTGTTTAACTATAAGGCAAAAAAAAAAAAAAATGGCATTTCCTCACATCTGGTTTGAGTTATTGTAAATAATAGGTTTTGTAATTGTTTTTTTTTAACCCTTTCGTATTCAATATTTTTTCCGTTTTTTTTTTCTTTACTTCCTGTTTGTTTTTCTGCTTCTTTTTCTTCCTGTTCTTCCTCCTTCTCCTTCCTCCTCCTCCTCCTCCTCCTCCTCCTCCTCCTCCTCCTCCTCCTCCGTCATTTTTCCTCTTTTTTTAATATGTTGCTATTGACTGATTGGTAGATAGATAGAGTGATTGATAGATAGACAGATAGATGAACAGATAGATAGTTAGACAGAGATAAATAAAGAAATGTTTTTTTCCAAAACAACTGTTGCTTCTCTCTCTCTCTCTCTCTCTCTCTCTCTCTCTCTCTCTCTCTCTCTCTCTCTCTCTCTCTCTCTCTCTCTCTCTCTTAAGCCTCCGGAATCCTTAAGTCTCCTACCACATCACGTGTCCCTGACTAATGGTGGGATCTCTCTCTCTCTCTCTCTCTCTCTCTCTCTCTCTCTCTCTCTCTCTCTCTCTCTCTCTCTCTCTCTCTCTCTCTCTCTCTCTCTCTCTCTCTCTTTCTCCTCATAGTGAAAAGACAATGTATTCAACATCCCCGTGTGTTATAGTGACAAGGTTACACTAGATTACACTAGGTTAAGTTAGGATAAAGTTAGGATAATGTTATTTTAGGTCAAGTTAGTTTAAGTTAGGTAAGGTGAGGTTAGATTATATTATTTTAGGTTAGGTTAAGATAGTTTGATGTCATTTTAGGTTAGGATATGTTAGGTTAGGCCAGCAGGGTTTTCACTAAAGGGAATGGCTGAGCGGGTCTAATCTACAGGCATGAGTTTCCCCCTCGGAGTAAATACCTTGGAAACAGTCATCTGGTACACACACACACACACACACACACACACACACACACACTCCGCATCGTCAATATTTACCTTTAATTAAGGAATTCGAAACCATCCAATGAGACACAACTACAGTGCTTCTGAACCTATTCTATCCTGTTTTTCACGAGACATGGCATACCCCCCTGCCCCCCTCTCTCTCTCTCTCTGTTAGTCAGGAGCAACAAAGAACCGCCGGATCCTAATGGGACATCTCGAGGCGGCGGCTAACAGGATAAAGGGAGGAATCGAGGAGTCTTGTGTCAATAACTAAGGGATTCTGGCGTCTATCGCGGCCCAGCACTGCGCTAATACGACCCTTGATCCCATTACGCTTTGGGCTGAGAGGAGGGGAGACCGGGACAGCGAGAAGGGGCGAGAGCGAGAGAGAGGATGGATGGAATACGGTTGTAAACACACACACACACACACACACACGGAAAGAGGAGAGAAGGATAAATTCAGCTGTCCTTAAAGGGAAGAGAAGGGAGGAAAGGAAGGAAGAGGAAAAGAAAGGAAATGGTAGAGGAAAAAGGGAATTAGGAGGAAACGTATGAAGGGGAAGAGGTAGAGGAGAAAGATAGCATAAACTGTTCTTAAACGGAACGTAAGGGAGGAGAAGAAAGAAAGGAAGAAGAGGAAAAGGAAAAAAAGGAAATTGGAAGAAAGCAAAAAAGGAAAATAAGAGGAAATGTATGAAGGGAGAAAGGTAAGAAAGACAACATAAACTGTTCTTTGAAGGGAATGAAAGGAAGAGGAAGAAAGGAAGGAGGAAGAAAGAAAGGAAACGGGAGAAGAAGAAGAAGAAGAAGAAGAAGAAGAAGAAGAAGAAGAAGAAATATAAAAGAAGGGAAAGAGGTAGGAGAGAAAGACAGCTCCAGAGAGAGAGAGAGAGAGAGAGAGAGAGAGAGAGAGAGAGAGAGAGAGAGAGAGAGAGAGAGAGAGAGGGAAAATATCACTCGGGGGAGCAGTAACTCTGACTTCGGGAGGTGGATGCTGGAAGTCCCCATCATTGACCACCACCACCACCACCTTCACCACAACCACCACCACCACCACCATACACAGAGACTCCCTTAGGTTCCTTGAGAGAGAGAGAGTGAGGGAGAGAATGACTGACTTGACTCTCTCTCTCTCACTCCCTACCTCCTTATGCATACAACTGACAAACAAACAAAAGTTAAACCCTGCTAATCAAACACCTCTTTCATTTCATCTCCCTCTTGCTTCTTCCTTGCCAAAACTTCTCTCCTTCCTTCTTGCCTTCTCTCAACACACCACGTACTGACCACAGCTGGGGGGGGGGTAACAAACAGCTTCCCTTGTACTAGTAATGGCTAACTGGCTATCACGTCTACTTCTCGAGCCTTAAAGCGCCGATTCGACCCTTAGGGAGAGAGAGGGAGAGAGAAAACAAGATTGGGTGAGTTACAGTTTGTGGTGGTGGTGGTGATGAAGTGGTGGTGGTGCTGGTAGTGATAATAGTTGTTCAGCCTCTCTCGTGAATGCTCGACAAACACAAAGGAATACAAAGGAGGAGAACAAAGGAGAAAAAACGCAGAATTATGAGGAAAAGCTAACACAGTAAAGGAGAAGGTAATATTAAAGAAAATGTGATGAAAAGTAGGAAAAGAACGTAAGGACATAAAGAAACAAGAGGAGTTGTAAGAAGCCAGGCCTATGTGTACGTGGCAGTCCCCGTGCCAGAAAACATGCCTGCTTATTTTTACCTATCATTCTCATCCACAAAAATTCTCTCTCTCTCTCTCTCTCTCTCTCTCTCTCTCTCTCTCTCTCTCTCTCTCTCTCTCTCTCTACCAAACGACATAACCAAAGAAAACGACCAAGAATAAACCAGAGACTGAACTAAACCCGCAGGCCCTTAAACGGTCTTGCCATCTGCTTTTACCATAATACCAGCACACCACCACTCCCAGCACACCAGCACACCACCCTCCGCCGTCGCTACCGCATCTACACGGAGGCGTGGTGTTGACATGGGCGCTGCGGGAGGCATGGTGGGGGAGGCCGAGGGAGCTGTGTGTCAACAAATCTTCGTGTCCTGAGGAGGCCTGAGGGAGAGAGAAGTTTACCTCCCTGCGGCAGTCCAACGTGGAGGAATGCAAGGGAGGAGAGTGACGGAGAAGATACAAAGGATTAGGTAATGTTTTGGCAGCTATGACGTCTCCTTAAGCTTAGAATAGAACGTGCTGCTAGTGGGCGGTCTAACTTAATAAGGTATCACTGACGACAAAGCAAAAATCGGGTAGTTTTAAGTATTTTAGTGACTGTAGTTGTATTTAGGGCCAGTCTGCGGTTTGCTCAAGGTAAGTAACAAGTATTATTCTATCACTGTCACTAGGAATGGATAATATGAATAAACATTGAAGGTAATAAAGGATAAACGCTGTCCAAAGTAGAGGAATGCAAGGGGAGACATCAGAGGAGAGTGACGGAGGGGATGAAAGGAATTAGGTAAGGTTCTGATTGTTACAGCGCCTTCTTAAGCTTAATAGAATGTGGTTCAAGGTGGCAGTATCATTAGGAGAGATAACATTGATGGCAAAAGTAGAGATTGAGTAGTTTTAAGTCTTTTAGTAGCCAACTTTATTTCTGGTCAGCCTAGAGTTTGTTCAAGTGAATTAACAAGCATCATTCTACCACTATCAGTTATAGACGGATAATAGAAGTAAGTACTGAGGGAAATTGAGGATATATACATACGAATTAAAAAACTGACTATACTCGGTAAGGTAAAGAAAAGAAAAGGAAAAAAATAGGGAGAGGAAAGGAAGAAGGAAAAGAGGTGACAGAATAGATGGAAAATAACTGCATAAAAATCACTATAATTAAACTTCATTAAGTAACGAAAGGAAGAAAAAGAAAAAAGAAAAAGTGAGGGAGATTGAAAACAAAGGAATTAAAGGTGGGGGAAAAGAAGAAAATCATTACACACAGAGCACGGCAGAAAAATTACTAAAGGAAAATAAAGAAAGATAAAAAAACGATGGTAAATAAAGAAGAAGATGAAAGAGAGGAAGAAATTAAAGAAACCCCACCAAAAAGGAAAGGAGGAAAAGAAAATACATACAGTAACTAAATACAATAAGAAACAGGTAAAAGAAGAAACAGAAGAAAAGAGAAAAGTAATTAAACGTTGAAAAAAGAAAGAAAATAAAAGGAAAACACAAAAGGAGAAGGAAAGAGGAATTGAGTGATGGCAAACAAAAACACGAATAAGAGAGAGAGAGAGAGAGAGAGAGAGAGAGAGAGAGAGAGAGAGAGAGAGAGAGAGAGAGAGAACAAGGTGCCGTCAGCTTCTTCTCCGTGTATAAACAAAAGGGAAGATGGTGTAAATATTTTCACTTCACACACACACACACACACACACACACACACACACACACAGTTTACACCCAACCACTTATCTACACTAAACTCCTATGCCTTCTTATCACTATTTATTATTATCTCTTATCTCAATCTCTTATGGATTATATCTCTTATCTTAAACACTTTTCAATGTAGCCTCTTACTGGTGGAAATTATTCAAGTCTGTCCCCCACTTCTCGCTTCTGAGTTCTGTGATTGGTCAGTTATCCTAAGGGCCTCACTCTCACTCTCAGTATGTGTTGACAGCGTGAAAGAAGGCGTGGCTTAGCTGTCAAGTTAGTATGAATAATGTGTATATTATTTAGTTATTCATTCATTTCTTTATTTCATGTACAAGGGAGTTAGAGCAAAAGCAAATACAAATTCAGAGGAAAAGTTACGTTAGGCGGAGTCACACTGGCACTTTTCCACCGATGTTGACAACTTCCACTAACTTTTTTCGTTCCGTTGACTTTTCCGTCTGAATGGATCGTCTTCAGTCGACAGATAAGTCACAACTTAAATGTAAAATCACAATCAATATTAGGAAGCTTTATTGTTTGCCTAAAATTTTGATATATAGTGCAAAATTAAATGCAGACCTTATTGGAAAATTAATAAAATGTTCAATTGACCAAAAATAAGACACCCCAAATATTGCATTCTATATTATTTGAATTAACTTTCAGTTGCTCGCTTGGGGTTTGTTTACAAACGTTCGAATGATTTATCCTGCCGTGCCTTGCCTTGTCTCGCCGCAACGATGGAAGCACAGCAGCTTACCAGTGTTCCTCATTGGACTCGACTCTCAGAGGAGTTGTTGATGGAAAAGATCAGGGCTTACCGTTGTCTGTGGGGCCACAGAGACGAGTCCTACATGAAGAAGGGGCGGAGCAGCGGCTGCTTGCTGTGGTGTCAGTTGTTTACAGTCGACAGTCCGTGCAGGACAAGTGACTGTGTTCGTGTGACAGGGCGCGTTGAAAATATTGATGATTTTCAAATAATTGTTGATAAAAAAGAAAAATCGACAGGAAAATGCTATGTTTGCTGTGTGACTCTTTAAGCTTTCTCTGATGCGCTGACGGTTTATACAAGTCTGTGCTTTTCACAGTGATTTCTCTTTGGGGGCGCGGAAGAAAACGCTACTTTGCACGGGTTACAAAGGTAAAACATCATTTCCTTCTTGCGACCCTGACGTCCCTTGTAAATATACAAAACATATATAAGAATAAGAAAAAAAAGAACAAGAAGAAGGAAGGTAAAGTAACAAAGGGATAATATGAATAACCTTAGCTTAGCCATTAGGAGCTAATGACTTTGTTTCTCAGTAAAAATATTATTTTTCAAATCGTGATTTACACAGTAAAGGGATCTGAATTAATCCAATCCAATGTTACCTAGCTCTCGGATGAAGAGTCTAATGTTATTTCAATATTATCCCTAGCAAGTACCTTAGTAGTTAAAATTTAAACAGAAAAAAAAAAAAAAAAAAATATATATATATATATATATATATATATATATATATATATATATATATATATATATATATATATATATATATATATATGAAATCCTTTGCCAGCAAAACACGAAAGAGAAGGAAAAGGAGAGAGGAATGCTAATTAAAAAAAAAAAACACTATAGAAAACAAAAATTACATCAAGGAATTTACCCTAACAATATTAAAGAGGTAGAATCTAATCTACATAGGATATGCTATGAATATAATTTTTCAAAAGATTAGAAATAAAGATAAATAAAAACGATGCTATTGAGTGGATGTAAGCAGTGATCACAAGCGCAGACTGATATTACTGAATGATTATTATTAAGGTGCATTTTCCCTATGTATAGCCTGTATTTATAAGGGGACAAGATTCACATCCTCATAACTAAGCCTTCCAGTGAAACATAACATGGCATTGTCTTCATAGAGAGTTTTTTGAACAGTTATATGACTACCAAGGTCTACAAAAGCGCGAGTGGAGATGTAGGAAAGAAAGGAAAGGAATACTCGAAATTAAGACATGGGAGTTTCCCAAATCTTTGGTTACGTATATCCCCAAGGGCACTGGAGAAACAAGTTCACCCTTCCTTCCTTTCAATGCCAGAAGAGAACCCTGAACTTCACTGAACTGTGCCGCATCATCAATGCTTATACGGTTTCTTAAGCATGTTTTTTTTTTTTTTTTTATGGTTCTAGAAACAGATTAACAGTATTTCTACATTATTAACAGGAGAAATATTCTTGAGAACCTGCTGAATCATCTTTGTGGGCTTTGAAAATAGTCGTGATGAGAAAGCAAAGTCTAAAGCCCTAGAGATTTTTCTTCCACTAAATTTCACTTCCTCATCCACTTATTCTCTCTTACCCACTATCCACACTTCCAAGCTCCCCCCACCTTTTCTATCCACACATTACATTACATTACATTAGAATCTTTTCAAGGTTGAGTCGTGAAGATCATGATTCTTGTTCTTCATCGCATTCTGAAACAGACTATTTTCAGTGACTAGAAAGATGATCAGGCAGTTTATTTATTTATTTTTTTTTTCGCTGAAGGTAGAATATTTATTAAATGACCAGTAGATTCATGAATACTCTTAGAAAACTGCTAGTATCTCACAGAAGCTGTTAGAAGTAGTCGGGAGATAAGATACTGAAACCTTAGGGAATACGTACCCATGTTCTTTGCATTTTTTTTTTTTTCTTAGACTGCAGGACTGAATCGCATAGTTTATATAATGTACACAGATTTTGATTCACAGATGTAGAGAAGAATTGTCGTACCATTTCATACTTTGCATACAAGTCAAGAATACATGTTTGTACGTAAAGCTGTATGTTAGGTCGGTCGCGTCATTAAAGCTGTGTACTCAGGTGTGTGTGTGTGTATGTGTGTGTGTTTAAGATGACTGATCCGAGGCTGCATTCTCAAACATACCAGTGTCTTATCTCGATAGCTTTTAAAAGAAGGTGTAGTGGAAGCTATCAAGGGATTTCATAGGTGTTTTCATGATACTGTAGTGATAGTATTAACAATGATTCTGTGTCGCCAATAGAAGCATCCATGAAACTTCTCATCATTTGTGTCCTTTGAAAACAGTCCGTATAAGGAAGGAACGCTTACATTTACGCTTCTTATTTACCCTCCACAGTTCATGAATACAGCTAACCATACACCATATTATAAGTATATTCATGTACGGCTAAAATTGGCAACCAGAGACTAGCTGCATGAATAACTACACGGAAGCTATGAGGTCGTTTCTCCTTCCGAGGGCTTCATCCTTCGTTTAGGGACTTTCGCTCTCTGTGATATATATCCATCAGAGAGAGAATAAAAAGAAGCAAGTCTGCAGACATAAGTTTCACATCACCAGTCCTTTTAAGTGTACTCATGAAGGACGAAGCTTGATAGAATAACGTGACGGTGGTTGTATAAAGTGAATAATGTTCGGGGTTATACGTATGTATGGCATTCCCGTGAAGAAGGGAGGGAGACAAGCTGGGGATGAGCATACACGCGGCGCGCTGCGAGTGCGGCGGCCAGTGTTTCTGGCGAACGTGTGCTGGGGAGGGTGTGCGTGTATTTATCTCGCTGTGTTTCTATCGTGTGTCTTCTCTTTGTATTTGCAGACCATCACTAGGGACACAGTCGACATCCAAGAGTCGTACATGTAGCGTGGACACTAAGGAGAACAATTTAAACCATCCTAAGCCTTCTTTTACCCTGATTTTGGCCGAGACTTCTTGAAATCTGGAGTCTGTGAAGGCTTTTTAGGATGACACGAAACTAGATCACGGTCCCCTCCTGCTTGTTTCTGAGGAAATAGTGATGAGTGTGATGCATCTCACGCTATGAGAGTGAACCAGCGGTCAAGATGATAATCGTGGACATGGTTGCAGGTGTCAAGTCACTAAGGTTAGTCAACTAAACACTAACGTAGCCGCAAACCAGGCTGATGTTCACAGATAATGAAGGTCTTCTATAAATACGAGGCGATATGAAGCCCGTATTTCCATTGTGGTGTGTGGTGAGGGTTCAGGAGGGCGTGTGGGTGTGTGGCTGGTATAGTGGAGGGGCGGGAGGTGGGAAAATGCTACCAAGAAGAGGCTGTTCTGGAATTGTGATTCAGACCGCATCAGCCACCCGAGGGAAAGATCAGACAAGGCCGCGACCTACATAGCTATTCAACATCCAGATTTAAAGGAACCTGTATGTTCCCGCTTGGACTTTTAATTTTGAAGTGTAAAGTAAGGGGTAAACATACGTAAACATTTGTTCCGTTCGAACGCATCCCCTGAGTATTTCATTCACCGCGTCTCGCTACGGGATGAATGAACGAAATGTTTCACAAATGATCGTCTGGCTTGTTACTGGCGGCGGCGGAGGCGGGAGGGAGGCTGCTCTCCGCGTTCCACCTGCTGGAAGGCACACACCTCAGTACACCTTGCTGTGGTCCCGCCCTTGA
>NC_087168.1:19119649-19147149 GCF_035594125.1 Scylla paramamosain
CATACATACACAGGCATACAGCTTTGTACTTAAAGCCTTGGATGGTCGGCATGCAAGCTTGTAGTGAACTGAGTGTTACAAGGTTTAACACTACCCGTCCATACATTTTTCAAGACTTGTACGGTTGATCTGCAAGCTTCGAAAATTGAGGTTCGGAAGGTCAGACGACGCCCGAACACACAAAGACTCACAACTTTCTTCTTGAAACCTTTGACGGTCAGTCTGCACACGTACGGCAGGCTTGGAAGGTTCGTCCCGGCACACAACACAAAAGGGATGTAACGTATGGTTCTGCAAGTGCCTCAACACACATACACACATACATACATACACACGAACCACACACCACCAAGCTCATATAATTTCTTTAAACTTTCATTGTAAAACACTTCCACTTGTCACTGCAACCACCCTCCCACTCTAACCACCAAGAGCCTTTTAATATTAACATGTATACTTTTAACCTCAGCTGCAACCTTAATAACACGTCTATTATCATATTAACACACACACACCAAGAATCAGTGAATCCGGTGCCCAGTGCAGTTTTTTTTTCTCTCTCTTTTTTTTTTTTCTCCCTCTCGATTACCACGCCCCACTCTTCTAGTATCTCGTGTAAAAGCTGCGTCCTGCGGGCATCCCAGGAACCGGGTTAGGGAGATCAGTGACAAGAGTGGCGTCACTTTGCCAGGACGTGAATAGAACCGCTGGATTGTTGCTGTGTAGGAGGAACTCTGCAGTGTTGCGTGGGGACCGGAGTAGGAGGGTTATAGTGAATAGAGAACCGATAGGGGATTAAGGAAAGGGTTATGAAGCGAATACTTTTTAGTGTGAGGAGAACCGCTGGGATTTTATGGTGTGAGTAAAGCCGCTTTAAGTCTCTGGTGTGATTAGAACCGTTCGGAAGTTAAGGTATCCCTAGAACCGCGGAGTACTGAAAAGAGAACAGCTGAAATATTACAGTTTCACTAAGAGAAGGTTACTGTGCGTATAAAACCACTAACTTTTGCTATGAGAATCGTTGAAAGGTTCGAGTGTAAGCAGAACCTCTGAAACGTTACGGTGTGGAGAGAACCCCCCCAAAAAAGTAAGGTATTAGTAGAACCACAAGATTCCCGTGATGCTAGGATAACCGGCCAACGAATATAGCCAGAACAGAACCTTTGGATATGCGGAGAACCAGCGAGGATGGAGAGAGCCACCGTAAGATTGATGTGGAGTGAACCGCAAGATACCATAGCATGAAGCGAACCACCGACCGAGGAATCATGCTGCGGAGAGAAGCAAGAGAATCAGCCGGGGAGGATGTATTGCGAAAAGAACTGTTGGATGTCGTCTCTTCACCCTCTCCACCCCAGCTTTTCCGTCCATCAACTCCCGACCTCCCTCACACACGCCCAGTCTCATCTCCGCCAGTTAGACAGCCAGAAGCACCAGTAGATCTCAGCACTCGTTGTTGTTAAGATGCGCGGTTGTTATTCACAGGTTCATAAGCCGGAGAGGAAAAGTGCCTGGGGGAAAAGGGTAAGGCAACAGTGGGTTGGCTGCAATGGTGGCCAGGCTGGAAATGGTGAAGGTAGTGTAAAGGACAGTGAGAAAGAGTATTGAGCGATTCAAATTTCCAAGTACTACCTTCACAAGCTGTTCGCAGAATGTTGTGTGTGTGTGTGTGTGTGTATGTATGTGTGTGTCAGAGAGAGAGAGAGAGAGAGAGAGAGAGAGAGAGAGAGAGAGAGAGAGAGAGAGAGAGACCATGATTTTTAAAGGGAAATTGAATGTTTATATACGTGTCTTGTTAATGTTGCAGAATGATATGATGCATATGTCAGTCTCAGACACACACACACACACACACACACACACACACACACACACACACACACACACACACACACACACACACACACACACACACACGTGCAACAGGTCACCACCATCGCTGTGTGTGTGTGTGTGTGTGTGTGTGTGTGTGTGTGTGTGTGTGTGTGTGTGTGTGTGTGACTCGCCCGGCGTCTGTCTGTGGCTGTGTCGTGATGGCAGGGGATTATGGCACCATTGTGTGTGTGTGTGTGTGTGTGTGTGTGTGTGTGTGTGTGTGTGTGTGTGTGTGTGTTCCATTTTCAAAGACGATTACACATGTGTACGCTGCGTCACGGTTTATTTTTATTCTTGCTTTTTATATATGATTTTTTTTTCCGCTTCTTACATTCTCTCTCTCTCTCTCTCTCTCTCTCTCTCTCTCTCTCTCTCTCTCTCTCTCTCTCTCTCTCTCTCTCTCTCTCTCTCTCTCTCTCTCGTGTGTGTGCAATACCTACAACTCAGAGGAAGCACACACACACACACACACACACACACACACACACACACACACACACACACACACACACACACACACACACACACACACACACACACACACATCTCATCCATATCCATAATGTCTCGAGTGTTGCTGGGGTTGTGTGCAAGGCAAACAGCAGCAATATCATACTTAATGCCTCTTCGTGGAACCTTTCGTAACTCGTGTTCAAGTGGCGGGAAGATGCGAGGAGGGGAGAGGAAAGTTTCAATAATATTTTTCCTTCGTATCACTTATCGAATAGCGTTAGGAGTTTGCACCGACTCGTGGGGGAGGAAAGTGAATTCAGTGGCAAAGCAGTGGCGTTGTAATATGGCGTATATCACGTAGTATCCTATCAGTGCTCTTCTTTCAGTTGTTTGAGTAGCGGTGTATCAAGTGACTGGTCTAAACTGGCGATAGATAAGTGGTGAGTCTGGCACGTTAGCACAGAGGCAGCCACGTCAATGGGAGGCCAGAGTGGCGGTCGTGACGTAATGTGCGCTGCTTTATCCCCCCCTTAGCTATGCACGTGACGCTTGCTGCAGGGAACGTCACTTTACAATCCCGATGGCCGCGTCACTGGCTCGGGATGCTGACGAGAACACAATCTACTCGCGTATTTTTTTTACATCACGCTTCCAGGACGAACTGAATTATGTATGGATCGTTGACTGACGCATTCAAACTCTTACGTACGCTACCAGGAAATGTTTGGCCTCTCGAAGACGCGACATTACCTCCATGCGAATGATCCTCCCATCTGTTTGTTTATGGTAAATGTAGACTCGTGATACGCGTCAATGATTCCCTTCCGGCATGTAGGAGGAGTACAGGGCATGTCGAGAAACCTGTGTAGAAACCCTGAGCATCGCGCAAGAAGAGCCAGGGTCAGCTACTCCATCAGCTCATGACGTCATCATCTCTAAGCCTAGGCAAGGTCGTCCACAAGAGGAAGCATGAGTTAAGTGGTTGATACTGTGGTCGCCGGTACAATAGAGACTCAGGCCTACACTCCCAGACCTCCTTGGCCAAGGCCGCCTCCTCGCCGTGGCGTCACGTAGGTAAATAAATGGTGGCTGACTCGCTGAGTGGTGGTGCTCGGCGCGCTGATAACAGTGTTCCTCTTGGCTGGTAGTATTCCATTGAGATTATAATTATAACTATTGGTAACAGAGGAGGATCTCAGAATATGTGTATGTATTTCACTTGCATGATGTAGGTAGTGTTTGTATTACGAGATGAACAGTGTGTTTCCATTTACTAATACGCAGCCTGACGAATGGCCTCGGAAACGCGTCGGTAGTAAGTAGACATAATGAGTGTTTGGATCAATGTACATCTATTTCCCGCATCAGGGCTGTATGTGCCGGAGATTGTAACAAACCTCATTATTGCAGGGCATCATTGAAGCAGATGAAGGGTGCAGGATAATTGATACACAGTAGGCTTTATGTAATCGCGGATCTGCCGTCAGGGACAATGGTACTACTGCTGTATTGCTGTTGTTGGTGTTGGTAGTGGTGGGATTGTTGATTTTTACGTTTTACCGCGTTTCATTGTCTTACTTTCATACTCTTATTACGTTTCAGTCGAAGGCTTTTATCATTGGAGCTCGTATTGTTTCATATTTCTTGTTAATTCTTCCCTGTGAAGTATTGGGGACAAGGCCCTCGCGGCACAGCCTTGGAGGTTAGCGGTGCGTCTCGCCTCGTGCCCCGGAGCGTGGAGAGGCCGCACTGCCGGGTGACTCACGCGCTAGACAGCTTGAAAATAACCGCTGACGTCCTGCACTTACCTAGCAGAAGGGTCAGAATATCAAACAGATACTCTCCCTTCTCACAATCTACAGGGTATAATGATCCCTACGAGTGTGTGAATAAGTTCCACAATTTTCTACCACACTAGGCTCTTCGGGCAATGGGTTGTTAAATATTATGAGCTTTAGGTACAGATTTATCAGGCAAACCTTCACTTCGCGCAGTCTGTGAGGTGCATTGACCCCCACTAGTCTGTGAATAAGTGCTGAGATTTTCCACACGACGAGGTTCTTCTCGGAATAGGTTGTTTAAATAAAATGAGCCTTACGTCTTACAAGCAAAGTTTTTCTCTTCCACTTACAATGATCAGCAAGGCGGAACCACCCTTACGAGTTTTTGAATATGTAGTACCTCAGCGTTTTCCTTGCGGGACATGAGTTTCTTACTTTTTTGTATCATAATCTATTACTAATACCACGCCATGGTGTGAGTGGCTCCCTCCAGACAGGGCTGAACGAGATGTAGTGGTGGGTTGTGGTTTCAAATAAGCGCTGCACTTGACAATAGTGACTTGTATCTTATAATACCAGGTTCATATATCACGCGTACACTTCTGGGGCGCGGGGTACAGGTTCCAGGCAGGCTAGAGCGCTGTGAAGTAACTTTTACTAGTAGATAGAAGCCTCACATCATGAAGAACAGGGATAGCAGGTCCAGTTCCAGCTCCCTGAATGCAACAGCTGCTACTGACCTTACCTGATGAGTTACCTGAGTTAATGAGTGAGCTTTTGAAGTTTCATTATCATATACTATTTGGAAATATTGCGTTCATCTGTGTGTGCATTGTTAAAGTGAAGTCGAGGGTGTCATGTTAAGTGCTCTCCTATGTCTCTTCTCTCTCTCTCTCTCTCTCTCTCTCTCTCTCTCTCTCTCTCTCTCTCTCTCTCTCTCTTCTCTCTCCTCTCTCTCTCTCTCTCTCTCTGTTGCGCGCGCCTCATCTCACTTGCCCTGTTCTCGGTATCCTGATTGCTTGCCACTTCTGCCTACGTGCTTGCTTTGCCTCTCATTGCTGGCGCCGCGCATTGTACGCATTTTGCTGAGTCTTTTTTATGTCTTCCTTTTTTCTTCTCTTACTTCTTTTTCTTCCGTCTCTCTTCCTCTTTCCTTCTGTTTTTTCTCTTAAATTTCTTTCTTTCGTTTTTTTTTTTTTTTTTTTTTCGTTCTATGTTTTTCTCTCGTCTTCCTTTTCTCCACCGTTCTCATCTATTCTCTCTTGTTTCCTCATCCTCTCTCCCCCAGCTGCCCCCACTTCTTTTTTTTTTATTTTATTTACTTTTTTTACTGCCTTGCTGCTGAGCTTCGCTTGTATCAATTCTACAAACTTTCCTGGGGTCTTCTTCTCTCCTGTTCTTAGTATCAGTGTTAATACTTCACATCCGCTTGTTTTCTTGGTCTTTTTTTCCCCTCTGTCTTATTGTCTTATCTCAGCGTCATTCTCAGCATTTATTGTAGGTATTTTTTCTTGTATTCTCTTCCTCGTACAGTCTATCTTTCTATACCAGTGCAGTGTTTTCATATTATGACTCTGCGTTGAGAAATAATGGGAGATAAAGAGATACCCATAACATTTGAGTTTTTTTTTTTTTTCATATTTTTTGCGCTATCCAAACACTGAAAGCATTTATCCTGCGTATATATTTTTCCTAGTGTATTTTCCCCCACTCTACCGTTCTTTCTTTCTTTCTTTCTCTACTAGTGTGTGCATTTCCATAGTATGACATATACGTGGCTTTGAGTCGTACAGTGGATTGGCAGAGTTTTATATCACTTTATTTTTGCCATTCTCGCGCTATCTAAACCCTGAGAATACATTTATATAGTTATTTATTTATTTTGTTTATTTATTTATTTATTTTTTTTTCAGTGTGTTCTCTCCCTCTAACCAGTCCTTCTCTCCATGCCAGTCCTATATCTCCACAGCATGACCCCTCCGTACTTAAAATTGACGGGTTTCCTTTGTTTTCTCTCATTCCCCTCTCCTCCCCCCACGCCACCCGAACATTGAAAGGGTAAAAAGCTGGTGGCTTATGAAAAGAACAAAGGTTAATCGAACATTTCATTAGTTCTCTCTTTTTTATTTTTTTTTTCCTTTCATCTTCATTTTTTTTTTGTTCGTTTTCGTTAAGGTTGGAATATAATACATACATGAATACTGATCAGATAATTAGCATGCATGGCTGACTGGAAGTGTGAATATGTATTAGAAAGGATAGAAGTGAATACTAATAACACTAAAAGAAACTCTCTCTCTCTCTCTCTCTCTCCTCTCTCTCTCTCTCTCTCTCTCCTCTCTCTCTCCTCTCTCTCTCTCTCTCTCTCTCTCTCTCTCTCTCTCTCAGCCCTCTCCCCCAAGAATTGAGGGGAGAAACACGATCATTAATACATCTGAATATTGATGCACATGATGCGGCATTTGGGGGGAAGGGAGGTAACCTACATAGCAGTCAATTACACACACACACACACACACACACACACACACACACACACACACACACACACACACACACACACACACACACACACACACTGCCAGTAGTCAGTCGCCGGAACCACTTCATAGGCTACAGCTGCTCTACCCCTTCCCTCTCCTCCTCCCTTTCTCCACCATCTACACGCACACCATCTAAACTTCTCTCTAAATACTGCCTTAATTAAAGTGCGGAGAAGTATCGTGTGTGGGCTGCTCATTAAATTCGTGGCCTGGGGTGTTTGTAGTACTGGTGTTGTGTATTGAGAGAGAGAGAGAGAGAGAGAGAGAGAGAGAGAGAGAGAGAGGAGAGAGAGAGAGAGAGAGAGAGAGAGAGAGAGAGAGAGAGAGAGAGAGTATTTCGATTCGTGTTTCTTCAATTATTTTCATATTTAGTTTAGTGTAGTTAAGAAGTCTGCATTTTCTTCCAGCAATCGATGAATCATATTGTAAGATCGTGAGAGAGAGAGAGAGAGAGAGGAGAGAGAGAGAGAGAGAGAGGAGAGAGAGAGAGGAGAGAGAGAGAGAGAGAGAGAGAGAGGAGAGATGACGAATACATAATACAATACTCGTACAGTGCATTTCTTCATACTCCCATCGTGTGTGTGTGTGTGTGTGTGTGTGTGTGTGTGTGTGTGTGTGTGTGTGTGTGTAAGGACCATTGATCACCACAACCTCAGTGACCTACATCCCCCAGCAACGCCCTCGCCCTCTCTCACGCTCGCCTGCAGCCCCGCCGTGGCCAAATTTCCTGCCCTTCACCCACGCCAGATGCCAATACGCACCTGTTAACTTGATACTCACCTGTACTCAAGCTGCAATTTACCTCCTCTCGTGGGTATAATTTCTGGAGAGCAGCAGCAGGTGATAAAAAACAGTAATAGCGGGACTAGTAGTAGTAGTAGTAGTAGTAGTAGTAGTAGTAGTAGTAGTTGTTGTAGTTGTAGTCATCTTTACTTGAGGTTTAATCTGCCTTACCTCGTGTGTATGTTTCTTGTTTCAGCAACACATAACGAAATAGTAGTAGTAGTAGTAGTAGTAGTTGTTGTTGTTGTTGTTGTTGTTGTTGTTGTTGTAGTTGTAGTAGTAGTAGTAGTAGTAGTAGTTGTTGTTGTTGTTGTTGTTGTTGTTGTAATATTAGGTCATTCTTTTCTGACTATACCCTTTAGGAACTGGCACCTTTTTTTTTTATGGGTTTTTTGTTACCCTAGGTCAGCTCTCCTCATACATACGATAAAAATAGTAGTAGTAGTAGTAGTAGTAGTAGTAGCAAACATGGCCACATATATCATTACACATCTTAACCACCGAAAATATCTGTGATGAACAAGATTACCGTTCCCACTGCTAACGTACATCTGTTTCTTGTTCCTGCAATACCCAATGAAAAATGCAGCAGGTATACTTCTTAACCCTTCTTAACGCAGCGTAGTCGTTCTATTGACGCGTTTGTATGTACATTACGTTCAGCAGAATGGACTCTAATTGATCAGTGTGTGTGTGTGTGTGTGTGTGTGTTTATTATAGCATTAGGGAGATTGGAAACGAATTATCTATGTCATATCAGGTCTGGGGGAAGATTACTGGAATTTTATCTCTGGAATTATACTTAGTGTCGATGCAGGGAAAAAAAAGGAAGCTGGAGAATACGTCTTATTTACACACACACACACACACACACACACACACACACACACACACACACACACACACACACACACACACACACACACACACACACACACACACACACACACACACATACACACACACACACAGTTGCAATAATGTGCTCTGGTACCTGTCGTTGAGTTCTTGTAGCTGTAATAGTGTGCTGGCTAAATCATACCTATATATTTCAAGAAAGTAGCGAAAAAAAAGATATAGAGAAAGGTAGAAATTGCACTCGTATCATTGTTCGAAAAAAAAAAGAAAATAAGATAAATAAATAGTTCTTGGAGTAAAAAAAAAAAAAAAAAGGATGCATATAAAACTGTAAATGAACACATGAACATTGACACACCACAAAATACTGCGATATCATACCTTACACTTAAAGTCTCACGGTGCACTACATTTACTGGACTGGTCTGTGCTTATATGTAACTCAATCATCCTACTTGGTCAAGGGAAGAAACAAACAAATGAACACCGACACACCACGAGATAACCTGACATCGCACCTTTCACTTTAAGTCTCACGGTGGATTTTATTTACCCGCTTGGTCTTTGATTATAAGCTCAATCGTGCTGCATCGTCAAAGGAAGAAGAAGAAGAAGAAGCAGCAGCAGCAGTCCTTTACTTTCCTAACTCCTGTACCAGCGACAAACAAACTCATAGATAAGAATTAGTATAATGAAATAGTATAGGTATTTGTAGCTTCTCAACTATTTTTGAAGTGTTTTCTGGTAGTTGTTTTGAAGTCACTTTATCTGAGAGCTGCCTGGGCGAAAAAGTCTTAATCCCTTTGGTCGATTTAAGAGGTAATAAACTCATAAATCGGAATATACGTAGTGAAACAGCATAAGAATGTAATTCCCTCCAATATTTTAGAAGCATTTTCAAGATGTTTTGAAGACACTTGCAAAGCTTGTTGTAGCGAAACTTTTCAAACTCCTCTGACAGATAATCAATAAACTCATAGATCGGAGTGTGTGTGCAATGAAACTGTATAGGTATATGAATTTTAACTGCTATTTTGCAAACATTTTCAAGGAGATGTTTTTGAAGGCACTTTTGGGACTTCTGGATGCTGTCTGGGGAAACTTTTCTAACATTTTTTTTTATTTATTTTTTTTTAATTAAATGATCAGTACACTCATAGATCGGAATATGTATAATGAAACAGTATAATTATGTATGTGATTTCTCCAACTATTTTACAAGCATTTTATTTCCAAGTAGATGCTTTAAAAGACACTCGTAGGACTTCTGGGAGATGTCTGGCGAAACTTTTCCAACGTCTTTAATTAAATGATAAATAAACTCATAAATTGGGATATGTGTAATGAAATAGTATAGGTGTATGATCTCTCCAATTATATTATAAGCATTTTCAATTATGCGAGTATGATTTAAAGACAGTTGCAAGACTTGTTCTAGAGAAATCTTTCTAACTCCTCTGACTACGTACTTAAACGATAAGTAAACACATAAATATGCATAATAAATAACTTTAGGTATGTGATTAGGTCAGGTCAGCTTTTCAATTATTTTGGAAGCATTTTCAACTTGATATTGTGAAGACACTTGTAAGACTTGTTCTGAGAGCTCGGCGACATTGATGTGTTTGCTTGCACTGCTTCCAGGAAAGAAAAACATTTCGACTTAAAGAGCTTATAACCGCCTCGCCAGATTGAGTCCAGTAATTATCAAGTATAATCTCGGTAGCGTAATTGCTTGAGAGATAAAAATTAATGTCAAAATATATTGTTAGGTAACTGACGCCTTGTTAATTACTTTGCACCCATCAATTATGAAGATTCTCGAATGAAAATTATGTGAGGCTTGCAATGTCCAGCCTGCCAGCAGCGGGTCGTGACTTGTGTGGCGAGGCAGTGCGTCGTCATGTGGCGGTCCTTGGCAACTTTCTAACCGAGGTGACTTCAGGAATCGTGGGTCCGCGGAATGCTGCACTCTCAGTTTTTTTTTTTTTTTTCTTCTTTTCTTCTTTTTCTTTTTCCTTTTTATGATTTCCAGTTAGGTCATGTGTATTTTGTTTGATTTATTTTATTGTTTATTTTTGTTTTATATATTCATATTTATTTGTTCTTTTTTATTTATTTATTTTCTTTTCCAGCTTTTATAGTCTCGAGTGCTCTGTTTTATTTCATCCATCTATATATTTCTTTACCGTTTTCGCTCACTATGCATTTTATTTATATGTATATTTTTTTTTTTTCATTATTCATCCATATTTGCTTTACTGTTTCTTCTGAGACAAGGTGCATGCAATACTGTCGTAACTTATCTATGTATTTATCGGTTTTGTGACTCCATTTCCTTCCAAAGTATTTTAATTTAATTGTGTATGCACGTTATTTTTTCGTTTCTACTTTTTGCATTCACTCACAAGCAGAAAGTCTCATATTATTACAACTTTAAAGGTTGGTCAAGACGATTTTATATATTTTTTTTTTTCACTTTCATATTGATTACTCTTTAATTTCACAGTGCCTGTACCTCATAATTTTTGTACCATTATTCATTCACCAGACGTGAGTGTCATGTATTTAGTGCAAGTTTTTGAGCGTCAGTAATTATTAAAGGAGGTATTTAAATCTATTAGTATCCCGTTTAATAGTAAGAAACTGTGGACATTTATGAAAGGTTATTATTGGTATAGGAGCGTGTACTGTATTTACTGAGGCTGCTGGAGAGGATGAAGGCTTCTATCCTGCTTATATCATCACTCACATCAGGGTACATGAAATCTGGTTGATGTGTTATTTTAATCGCAAATCCATTATGTGATTGTTGCAGGATCGCCAGAGTACTTAGAAAAAGTGATCAGCCGACAGGAGTAATTATCTCCGTTCGCGTGTGTTTTAACTTGTCAGGGATTAGGTGGAAAATAAATAGACAGTTAAATACATCGAGAGAAATTGCAAATGATTTAATGGAATAATAATACTCAATTAATAATACAGGTACACGTGAAATGGTCTATATAGCTATTTTGAGAACATAAGAAAACAAGGAAAACTGCAAGAAGCCATCAGGTGTACACGTGGCCGTCCCTATATAGAACTTACTTAAATATTACAAAATTTTTACAACACTAAATCTTTACTACACATATGAATCACGGAAAGTCAACAGGTCTGCCGTTATCTTGCCCTTCTTTTGTGTTTCTTTGTGTCTAGAATCCTATATGCAGACAAAACTCCAGTGACTTGTCTTTTTAAGTGTGTATCAGCGCAGTAAACAGCGCAAGTAAGGTGTCCCAGTACAAAGCAGCAGGAAAGTTGTGTTAGGTTGGGTGTCAATGGCCGCTACTCGAACCCAAGCCAGTTTCGTACCAGCAAGTTCTCAAACAAAAGTCACTGCCCGCGAGCTTCTTCATACGTGTTACTCAGCGCATATCCCACACGCATCAGCTCCTCGTCTTACAGCATATTAAGGACAGTAAATTTGACGTTTCAGCGCATTGTCTCTAATGGGAGTCGTTAAGGTTAAATTTTAAGGTTACTTTCACTTCAGTAAAAGCAATGTATGGAGTTCTTATAAACGTCTACAGGAAAGAAATGTAAAAAAAAAAAAAAATTAGATTTCGCAATTTCTAGCCAGTACAATGTTTGGAGGTGACTGTGGGACAAGAAAAGATCTCATAGTGGTTGGAGATTTAGGAAAGGTGTGTCAAATATCAGTGAAAGGGTTAAGGGTGCTTTCACGATTCTAATCCTCACCTTCATTACATTCAGGGCAATAAATTATGATGTTCCAGCGCATTATCTGTAGTGAGAGTTCTTAAGGTTCTCAGGGAGGCTTTCATGATCTTAGTCCCCACCTCCAGGACAGTAAATTTTGATGTTCCAGCTCATTACCTCTACTTTTGACAGGTTCTAGTGGAAGTTCTTAAGGTTTTCAAGGATGCTTTCATGATTTTCGCCCTTATTCTTCATTACATTCCAGTACATACATCTGCAACGTTCCAGTGCTTTATCTCTACTTGTGGGAGGCTAGTCGGAGTTCTTAAGGGTGCTTTCATGATTCTAGCGTTTCTTTGGGAGGGGTTCAGCGTCAGCCATTGGAAATAAATAGCCAGGAGAATTCGAGTAATCTTGTATATGATCTTTGAAAACTGTTCTTATGAGAATCGGTGTTTGAAAATAAATGCGCCAGTTTCAATCCTTTTATTCATTTTATTTTATTTTTTTGTTTTGTTTTTATTCTCGCTACGCTGTACAACTTCAATATTCAGTTGACTCCAAAGACTCATCCATTTCAACATTATTCTCTTTGACATTCCCTTCCACCATGTTTCACCTTCATGCAATACATCGCCTACTTCCTTCACACCTTTAGCTCTTATCACATTGAACCTTCTTTCTGCTCTTCACCCCCCTCCCCCACCATACGCACACACATGAAATTCACTCGGTATCTCCAGTCTCTTGTGCAACTTTCTCTTTGTGTTCTTTGGCTAACGGAAACACATTTGGATCTCTTTAACTTCTTTTTAGTACGCTCTTTTTTTCCCTATTAATTTTTGTGCTCTTAACCAGTCTTAGGCATAAAACAGGTATATATATATAAAAAAAACCTAATATTCCCAAATAATTTCATTAAATAAAAACTAGTTCTCGTGTACCTCTTTTTCCTTCATTAGTTTTTATTTCCCTTTTTTTTATTAATTTTGTCATTATAGTAGTTGGTGTGTATTGCAACATTAGCACGGTATTCTTGTTTTTGTGTTCCTGAATTTGGATAATTTATCAATCAGCATATCTCAAGGCGATGGCATTCATTAAGCAGCGATATTAATCTTAATTTGAAGCACGGCGACGTTTAATGAGATCTTTTTTTATTCGCATTTTTAGCAGTACAGTCGGTGGTTCTTGTATCCGTTCATTTGTCGTTTAGTCATTTACATTTGATTCATGTGATCTTGAAGCTGTTACAAATAAATCACTAAAAAGATGTGGTGTTTCTCTCTCTCTCTCTCTCTCTCTCTCTCTCTCTCTCTCTCTCTCTCTCTCTCTCTCTCTCTCTCTCTCTCTCTCTCTCTCTCTCTCTCTCTCTCTCTCTCTCTCTCTCTCTCGGCAACACTAAAGGACACAATCAGGGAGAGTGAGGGAGTGAAGGCCTCTCTGTCTCCAATTGAAAGCTAAATTTACGTCACTAGTCTCTCAGCTAAGTAGACGTTACTTTATTTATTTATTTATTTTTATTGTTCTTAACCTCTCTCTCTCTCTCTCTCTCTCTCTCTCTCTCTCTCTCTCTCTCTCTCTCTCTCTCTCTCTCTCTCTCTCTCTCTCTCTCTCTCTCTCTCTCTCTAATGGGGACGATGAGTATTTAAGTATTACCTGTAAACTTGTAAACTGCACAGGTGTTTATTTTGTTCATCAATGTGTGTGTTTTTTTTTTTTTTCTTCTTCTTTCGACTAGTTTCGTTTGTACAGGTGGCCAGAGCAGTGGTGTCATATTCCACAAATAGTTTCAAGTTAAGAGAAGAAAGAAAGGTAGATAGATAGAAAACAAATAAAAAAAGTACAAGCCTCTGATAACTACTTTCACTTTTTGCAGTCTCATTTCTTAGTGGCCAATGAGGCGGTCGTAATGTAAAGCAGCTCATTAGTTCGTATATTAGTATCTACTCTGCGTCTCTCTCTCTCTCTCTCTCTCTCTCTCTCTCTCTCTCTCTCTCTCTCTCTCAACCTTCAAAATGCCCTCATAAACTCTACATTTCTCCAGTAACAGTCAAGTGCCTTCATACAGCGAATACACTTTCTCCTCTTCTTTTGATTTCCCTGATACAGCACACAACATTACTCTTGCTACACCTTTGTCACTTCGGAGAATCATCACATTCCTCCAGTAACAATGATGTGCCCCTCTCTCCTCCAACGAACACGCATGCACCCACATCCTCTCAAAACTCCGGCGTCCTTGAAGTAACACGGACTTTTCTTACATTACAGCCTTTACCGTCCATTACTGTGACAAGTTTTCTCATCTCACCTTCCCATATTGCTATCTAACCTTTGATGTCTAACGCTTCTCTGTACCTTGAATCTCAACGGTATCTATGTGTCAGTCTTTCACATCGCTGTCTGCTTTCCCCGTGTAGTGTCAGACGGTTCCTGATGTCTGGCCCTTTTCTCAGCTTTTACTTATCTGAGGCTGCAAAAAAAGTGCATGGGAGATGTGCGGACTGTTTCAAAATACTCACTGGATCCCGTTAAGTTTGACCAGCTAGTTCTTTTCAGCATGGGACTGCATTCTCAGATGTTTTGGCTTTTTATTACTACTTTCAGCAGGTTTTTCAAGGGATTTTCGTGATTCTGTTGATAAGGACTCCATGTTGTTTTTAACTGAAAAAAAAAAGAAACATGAGAACTCAACGAATTAGGTCTGTAGCATTAGTTCTTATGAGAGTCCGAAGCGTTTCAAAATACGTGCCCTGAAACTGATATGCGGTGTAAAAAAAAAAAATAATAATAATAATAAATCGTTAGATAAATCTGAGAAAACACGTTTTTTTTTTTTTTATTTATTTTTTTTTAGATTTCTCAAAGCAGTTTATTTTTAACGTGTGACTGTCTGAACTGGTAGACGAAAAACTTTTGAATGTTGGGATTTACTAATACGTTTTGCTTGGAGGCCTTGAAGTAGAAGGGCAGCTGAAGGAGATGAGTGAAGAAAGCTGGGGAAAGCCTTAGTTGTACAATGCAGCCTTAGAGGAGGAGGAGGATAATTTGGAGGAGGAGGAACACGGAAAAGTCCAGCCCAAGTGAGGTCACTGAAGTTATGCTGTCGAGAAACGTTTCGGCCTCGCCACATTCGTTGGATTTCACAGAGAATAACAAACAGCAATGGATCCTCACACCCTTTGAAAGGTGTTTTGTTGCACTGCTGTACTCGAGTTACTAATGGAACTTAACTACTGGTAGAATATGATTTTAATTTGTGGTACTTATGCGTCCTGCTGTGGAAAAGTACTTGCCGTATAAATAATAGTAATAACAAGTACTTTTCACAGTTGAGAGTCAATAGAGTAGCGTATCACAGTCTTGTAAGGACCAATGCTGACATTCCCTGCTTTTTTTTCTCTTTTCTTTTCTTTTTTTCTTTTATTTTTTTCATTGCGTTCCTTAAATTTGTGCAAGACCGGATTTCTGAAAAGGGTAATAAGGCTTTTAACTTTTGTCCTTTTTTCATCTTAAACTAAAGTTGAGAAATCATAAATGAAGTCGTAAGGACTAACACTGAGATCCCATACTGTTTGTCCTTCCATTCCGTTCCTTTGTGCTTAACCGGATATCTGTAAGAGGGCAATAAGGATTTAACCACCATCCTTTTTCATCCTTGAGTTCTTTTCTTGCTTTCTCCGGCCGCATCCTGGTACCGTGGACCGCTGCTCACTCCGGCAACGACTCGTGTACTCCGTCACGCTCCACCTGACTCACTGGCCACATTCTGGGAACTGTGACTGGCGGGGTGGAGGTGCCTGTAACTCTGTATCCACCGGAGAGGAAAGGCGTGCGCTGATCTTGGCCTGGGATGAACGAAATGCTGCGATGTCAGACTGCCGGTAGAACACTCCTTAATCACATTCCTTAACCTTTTCGCTGCTCTTTGGCACATCTTACTGTAATCTTTTCTTGATCCGCAGCCACCAGCAAACATTGTATTGGCTGAAAATTATAAAATATATTCTTGTTTATATGCCTTTTCTTTCTTGTAGAAGCTTATAAAGACACCACACATTGCTTTTAGCGCTGTACATAGTTGCCTACCACAGTGGAAAGGTTAATTCTTACATTGCTTTGGGTTCTCACCACCAAAGTTAATGGTCTGAGACAAGTTTAAAAGTTTGGAAAGACACCACTGAAAGCTTTAGGAGTGAGGGAATAGTTTTAACCCTTCCAGTGTCTACAGTGTCATTCTTGGTCTCTAAAATTGTAATAATATGAATTTACGTGTCTCTTTATCATTAGTAGGTAAAATAGTCGAGGAAAATTCATCTTCAAAGGTTTCGACTACTTTTAGGAGAATGTAGTGGAAGTTTCGGTTTTCAAAGGTGCTTTCATCATTCCAGTAATAGTTTAACTAATATTCCGCATAAGCCATTGAAGAAAACAGCCATTAGAACCCAACTAATCATCTCTACGGCCTTTGAAAATAATCTTATGGGAGAACAAAGCATTTCAAAGTACAGATCCTTGTTTCGTCAAGATTTAACACTAACAGGCTTGCACTTGTTGGCTTCTGGCGGCGTGCTAAGCGGGAGGGTTCTGTCCAGGGTTCGATGCCCCACCTGCACGCCTCAGGAATTTCCCGCGAATAGCTCTGCAGCGGTGAATGGTGGTCGGCGTGGGGGAGGGAGTGCCCGCTGACCGCCTCGCTCCATGCAGCTCTTGTCTGGGAGAAGTGCAGGAGGAGGGCGGGGTTGTCCAGCGTGCTTTCTTTAGTAAGTGATGGAGTATTTACGTAACTGAATCTTTACCGAAGGGAGATGTGAAGCAGAGTGTATATTGTTGCTGCTGCAGACTCTCTCTCTCTCTCTCTCTCTCTCTCTCTCTCTCTCTCTCTCTCTCTCTCTCTCTCTCTCTCTCTCTCTCTCTCTCTCTCTCTCTCTCTCTCTCTCTGTGGTCGAGGCTGCGCAGCGGAGTCGGGTGTGTCAGTATACCGACGGTTGAATTGTGGTTCTGGGAAACACTGTCATTCTTATCAAGGAAAAAGTCTGAACAAAAAAGAGAGAAATGAATAACAACATCGGTTCCCAGAAAGGGGTGTGCAGTAAAAATGTTCGCTGCTGTGATTGGTCAGCCTAGTACATGTATATATAATGATTTGAAATGATGAAATAGTTTGTAAACATGACGATGAAAGTGTTGGCAAAACGACTGAAACTAAAGCCACGTGCAGATATACAGCGAGAAGCATTTATAATGGTTTGAAAATATATAATAAAAACAATGAAAGACCTACGAAATACTGAAGCAATAATGAAACTGAAATTATAGAAGCTGACATATGAATTATTGCAGATTTGCAGGAACAACGATATCACAAAGTCCAGTGCATATCATGTCACTTCACCCAAACCAATATATTCATTAAGCTTTACGTAAAAATCCCGAAGACCAAGAAGAGAAGCGGATACGGTAGATGGACAAAGTTGCCTGTTACTCCTTTCTCATCAGCAGTATTTTACGGAACATGACATCATGCCTTTGGACAACTGTACAAAGTGGAAAGCAGGAACGGGCAACACCCTCCCTTAACCACCCGCCCGTCGCGTCGCCTGCAGCCAAGAGCTCGAGACTAGAAGAGGAGCGGCTGGGCCAAATTTGAACCCTAGTGTGTGCTGCTAACTCCCTCTCTTAGCGGGATGCTGGATTAGGGAGTCACCGCCTCGCCCTGCTTTCCCAGTGTTACGGTTACGCTCTGGTGGCGGAATGGTTCACGGACACCACCACCATTACCACCACCGCCACCACGTCACCTCACGCCACTTGAACCAGGGAAGTCCGCCACTCAGAGCGGGATTCACGGTAAGCCCTCGCGTTCTGGTGCACAGTGACGCGAGGTTTTGCCGCTACCGAGAGAAAACGGGGTACGAGGGAGCCGGACGCGGAGGAGGGACTGAGAAATGCACGTACCGGCTGAGAAACACAAAGGGTGACGGCTGCGGTCTGACAGAACACCCGGCATGAGTGGGAAGACGAAACACAGCAAAGCAGGATAACATATGATGAGATGCAGTTTATGGGAAATGAACAAACCCCGAAGCAGCACAAAGCAACACAGATAAGGTTAACACAGCACAGCAGCGCAACACTAATGCAAATACAACACAGAGATGCAGGTTATGGCAGTACATAGCAGTCCGAAGCAACACAAAACATACAATTAGGGATACTGCGACACACTAACACAACACTGATGCAACACAACAACAGATGAGGCGAAACATCATGCAGAACAGGACATCAAGAGAAATGTAACACAAAGCAACACAAGAGAGATGAAACAACACAACACTAATACAACACAAAACTAACAAAGGAGTCGAAAAGATAAGGCATCACACCAGCACAACACCACACACCAGCACAGCCAGCACAAGGGAGGGATGCATCGCCACAGCACACAGCAGTACACCGCATCACGGGACAAAGGAGCGTAACACCAGGGATGCAGCACAAGTAGGAGGCCAGACAAAGCAACACAGGCAACACAACAGCGAGGGGCCGCGATGTAGCTCGCCCGCAGAGTTCCCTGTTAATGATTCCTAGAAGCGCGAATTGAAAGTTCCTAGAGTGGTTCTTGTAACCTCCTCTTCCTCCTCCTCCTCCTCCTCGTCCTCCTCCTCCTCCTCCTCTCCTCCTCCCCAGTCTTTCTCTTTTTATGTTTTTTTTTTCCTCTCTTTGTTTTGGGTCACTTTTTTCCTTCAACGACGACTTAAGAGAGAGAGAGAGAGAGAGAGAGAGAGAGAGAGAGAGAGAGAGAGAGAGAGAGAGAGAGAGAGAGAGAGAGAGAGAGAGAGACGCACACATATGAACACTACACACACAAATGCAGACGAACAAAACGGAACATAACCACATACTAAACACAAAAAGAAGAGAAAGAGAGAGAGAGAGAGAGAGAGAGAGAGAGAGAGAGAGAGAGAGAGAGAGAGAGAGAGAAAACTTACACACACCTAACATATTCTTAATTCCTTTCTCTGAGGCGGAGTTATATATACACACACACACACACACACACACACACACACACACCTTCCTAAAACACCCGTGCCCTTTATACTTGGCCGGATGGATTTGCGTGTATTCATCTGTTTGCATAGGTCAGCGATCCCCACAATAACCAGTGTTCCAAGAATACAAGCAGATCCATAACCTCTGTGCACGGAGCCTGATTGACAAAACATCACCCCTTCCTCCCCAGTCTCTCCCCGCTACCGCTTCTTCACTTAGGCCTCACATATACATACACCTCTCTCCCTTGTGTTGTGGGAGAGGGAGGAACTGCAGCACTTGTCTCTCCTAGCGGGTGTGGGAAGGATTGTTGGTGGTGGTGGTAGTGGTGGTGGTGGGCGGGTGGTGAGTGGCAACACTGCATTACCAAGAACTGAATTACACTAGGTTCCTGGAAGGTTACGTGACTCTCTCTCTCTCTCTCTCTCTCTCTCTCTCTCTCTCTCTCTCTCTCTCTCTCTCTCTCTCTCTCTCTCTCTCTCTCTCTTGTTTCATAAATCAAGGCTTTCTTTTGAACCTGCAGGCTACAGTCTTGGTAGATTCGTGGAAGATGCGAGCTTTGACTGGATTATAGTCACCCTTCCTCCTCCTCCTTCTCCTCCTCCTTGTGTGGTTGTCATGGTGATTCGCCACTTGTTTATGTTGATTTGATGGCGTCATGGTGAAGTAACTGTGACGTCACCATTATTGTCATGCCAGAGAGAGAGAGAGAGAGAGAGAGAGAGAGAGAGAGAGAGAGAGAGAGAGAGAGAGAGAACTTAGAGCAATCGCATTTATCGGCTCGTCTGACTAGTAGAGAGAGAGAGAGAGAGAGAGAGAGAGAGAGAGAGAGAGAGAGAGAGAGAGAGAGAGAGAGAGAGAGAGAGAGAGAGGATGGACTGGGGGGGGGGGCAATAGCTTTCGTCTGCGTGTCTGCGTGTCTGCCAGTACGTAAGGAAGCCCCACCCATGCCCCTAAGGGATAAGACAGTTGTTGTTGGGTGCTGTTTTTCTGTGCTCCTAACTTCGTACTCAGGGCGATCGCTTTCAGTCATTTTACAAAGGCAGAGGAACATAGCAAACTGAAACTAATACGCTCCGATGCTCCGATCTCTCATTAAAACAACTTGCAAAGACAACAGGGGTGATTAGTAAAGTTCCTGTGTTGGTTTCCCCAGTCTCTTTCATTAACACTACTTCCAAACACGACAGAGATTATTAGATACGTTCTTATAGTGCTCCTCCTTCGCTAATGATGTAGGGAACTTATTACACTATCAATATACCTGTACAAACTCGAAAACCTCTTTATTTTTCGCTCAAACGCGTAAGTTGACGGGGGAAGGCGGTGTGGCGTTTGGGAATACGACGGTGGGCTGAGACAAAAGACGAGAATATACGTAGGAATTAAAAGGAGGGCGAGCGTGGGTGTGTCGCTGCAAGGAGATGGTATTCACGGCTGCTTCTTTTTGGTGGCTCTTTGAATAACTAAAACAAGGCTGCCGCGGAGATGTAAGTACTAGGAAAAGAAGAGAAGAGGATACCAGGGGAATAATGTTTTTTTTTCCGTCAGAGGGGCGAAAGTGTAGATGAGAGAGAGAGAGAGAGAGAGAGGATGTGTGTGTGTGTGTGTGTGAGTGTGTGTGTGTGTGTATCTAAGCAACTGCTATAGAGAGAGAAGGAGGAGAGAGGGATATGGCAACAACTGAGTTCCTGGAAGAAGGAGGGAGAGAACCTTCGCTTCCCCACTCCCTGATTCTATCCTTTGGTGGCTCGAGAGAGAGAGAGAGAGAGAGAGAGAGAGAGAGAGAGAGAGAGAGAGAGAGAGAGAGAGAGTATTGATATTGTATGTGAATTGAAAGCTTTTTTTCTTTCGTTATATTTACGTCTATGCATCTTTCCTCCTCTCTCTCTCTCTCTCTCTCTCTCTCTCTCTCTCTCTCTCTCTCTCTCTCTCTCTCTCTCTCTCTCTCTCTCTCTCTCTCTCTCTCTCTCTCTCTCTCTCTTTCTCTTCCTTTCACTCCAAGGCTTCTGCTATTGTTCTATGCATCCAACCCTTTTTCCCTCTTTTTTTTCAAATATACTTTTAATCGCGTTTTGCAGTCGGTAAGTTCCATGTTCAGTCTTTTCCATAATTCTCTTTCATCTCTCGTGTTTCAGTTAGTCAGTCAGCAAGTGGGGAAGTCAGTCAGTCAGTCAGTCAGTCAGTCAGTCAGTCAGCTAGTCAGTGAGGTAGGTAGTTAGATGATTAGTTAGTTAAGTAGTTAGTTTGTTAGTTAGCTAGCTAGTTAGTGAATAAACCAGTCTTTTTTGGGTAGCGAGTTCATTAGCTCGTTATTTAATTAAGCATTTTGTTTGTTTACTTAAGATCACAATCATGCAGACCTTGAAGAATTACTGTCACCAAGCGGAATCACACGTGGGCGCAAGTGTCTGGCGGGGTCACCTGCTGTCTTCATCATCCGTCACACTACGTAACATACTCGTTAGGCGTCCCTGGCTGTATCCTTCTCAAGCCAACTTTTTATTCGTGTCCAATTTTTTTTTGCTCATTATCTCAGCGTGTAAAGAGAAAGAACTTACCTTCCGTACGTGTGTGTGTGTGTGTGTGTGTGTGTGTGTGTGTGTGTTGAAATAAGTGGAAAAATCTTTGTAAGGTCAGTAACAAGCGTATTATTGTTAGGGTGCTCATCTCCTTTGGTTTGACCTTTGAACCATACAGCGGGCTATTCACCCACTCGTCCTGCAACACTGAGAGCTCCTGCAGCGCCTCTAGTCCCCTTAGGTCACGCATCTGCCAGCCTTGCAGAGTTAAGGGGACAGTTGGCAGACGAGACATAATGACAATTTGGAGAACGAACATCTTGTATTCTCATGGATTCGTGTCTTGAAACGTTTTGTTCTCATACATATATAAAAAAAAAACTAACTCCAAAGGCCACAGAGATGAATAAGTGTCTTTTTTTCCGTTGATGATGCAAAATTCTTGTTAAACTATCACAGGAACTAGATCTGATGGCGGTTTAGAGAGTTAACATCTTATATTCTCATGGACTCCTGTCTTGAAAAGTTTTGTTCCCTTATAAAAAACTGTTTTAAAAGGCCACATAGATGAGTAAGTGTCTTTTACTTTTTTATTTTTTTTCGCTGGTGATAGAAAATTCTTGTTAAACTATCACTGGAATTATTTAGACATCCTTGAAAACCACAGTAACATTCATTAAAGCATGTTCACTTAAAGTTACTGGGATAAGACGTGGAATTTTGATGATACAGTCCTTGGGTCACTTGTGGATTAATCTGCCGCGCTGAATTCCACTGTTTTTGTAGCGTCTCTCTCTCTCTCTCTCTCTCTCTCTCTCTCTCTCTCTCTCTCTCTCTCTCTCTCTCTCAACACACACACACAGTTTTTTCCTTTGTCACCTGATCTGTTTTGTCTTTTCTCGCAGTCGTAAGGGCTGCCTGATAACTCTTTACATAGTTTGACAATTTAGATTATCAACAGATTGCACTCCTTACAAAACGACAACCGACAAATACTCAGCAGATTCGATCTCTTACAAAACATGACAACTTACTCTCTCTCTCTCTCTCTCTGATTCTCAACACACTTGACTTTTTTTTTTTTTTTTTTTTTACAAAGCATGGCCTAGTTTCTTAGTGAAGTTTATTCCTCTCAAAACATAACTTATAAATACATTCCCAAGAGCTTGCATTCCTTACAAGAGCATGGCAGCTTAAGATTCCCATCAGATTCTACTCTTTACAAAACATAACGTGGTAGATTCTCAGCAAATTCCACCTACACCTTACAAAACTTGACAGACTACCAGCAGCTTCCACTCCACATGACTTAGAACACTCCCAGCAGACTCGAAGAACTTAAGACTGAGAGAAGACTGAAAAATCGCTAAAACCAGAGCGGCAAACCAATCGAATTCCAACCACGACTATAGCGAGGCCGAGTCACGGTTAACCACGAGCAGCTGAATGGACATCCTCCTACAGACTGGCGGATTAGAGCTTGCGGTCACTAACGGTGCTACAGATTATCACCTACTCCCCGCGGACGGCAAAGACCCGACAGGCGAGTCATGGGGGCTTAATACACTGGGAATGTGGACCAAGTGGGGCGGACGAAGCGGTCATTTTGTTCATCACACTCAACTATCAGTCCGAGCCGCCCCTTCCTGCTCTTGCTCCCTTGTTCCGCCGGCCTCACACCCCTCGGCGAATCACTGAACAAGCTTTATCTCTCTCTATCATTCCCTTGCACGGCTATAAGGGCATCTGCCATCTCATTGGTTTGCAGTGTTGGTGTGTTATCTCTGTTCACGTTTGTCTGCTCGGGTGAGGTGCAATTGGCTGTCGTGGCTTCATGTGATCTTGTTCTTGTCTTCGTCTCCCTCATTTGGATCTCCGTATTGCTCTAAATTAGTAAATTGACAAGAAGTGTTATGTATTTGTGAGATTCCTGTAATTCAGATTGTTGACAGCTCGAACGTAAAATTAAACAAGACATTTTTTTCTTCATGATGGTTCTGTACTCATTAAAAATATTGTCAGTTTTAATGATATATAATAGAATAAATGAGTGTATTGATTATTTAACGACTTGGAGGCTCTGAAAGGTGTATTACAGATGATTTCAGTGTGTCAGAAGGACTAATTAGTGAATCAGATGTCGGAGAAGGTGTTAGAATATACCCACTTACAGAAACCAATTGCGGTACACACACACACACACACACACACACACACAGAAAAAAAAAGAAAAAAAGATCTCGTTCATCGTAATCTAACAAGTCACTGATAATAATTCCCCGAGACACCGCATTATAGCGAGCAAAATAACACTCTTAACCATCCCATCACGAGCACCAATGAGGCGTGAAGCAGATGTTAACGTAAGCAAGCCACAAAAAAATACGACCCAAGAATAAGAGGAAAATAACTGTGGTACTCCACGTTCCGACTTCAAGGATTCATGAACCAAGCACTTGTTCGGTGGGTTTCTGAATGATAATCTCCTTGCGTGGACTTGGCATTGCTGACTCAGTTACCTTGGCTGCTTGCTGGCTGTGTGGCTGGCTGAGGGGGAGGGGTGAGGGGAGGTAAGGCAACATGGTGTGAGCTGTGAACTGCCTTGACGGGCCCCGCAGCGAGGGAGGATATGTTCCGAGAAGCTATACCGTACTTGTATAGGCCGGTAAGTGCAGGTTCTTCAGGGTAGCTGGGTGCGTGCTCTTTCTGAGGTCGTCTGGGGCTGTGTTCGGGTTTGAAATGTGTCTGTTTCCGTGGCTGATGTTTTGAAAAGTGATAGTTGTAATAGTAGAAGTAGCAGTAGTTGTTGTTGTTGGTTTTGTTTGGAGTTGTATGAAGTTTTGAATTACGTCATGTCCTGTACAAAATGTTAGGATTAGTAGTAGTAGTAGTAGTAGTAGTAGTAGTAGTAGTAGTGTGTTTTGAGATTGATCATTAATGTCATCAACGCAGATCTGTTTTCCGTAGAGAGAGAGAGAGAGAGAGAGAGAGAGAGAGAGAGAGAGAGAGAGAGAGAGAGAGAGAGAGAGAGAGAGAGAGAGAATGTCATCAACGCAGATCTGTTTTCCGTAGAGAGAGAGAGAGAGAGAGAGAGAGAGAAAAGTGGAGGATGGGAGGAGGGGGGTGGGTGTATGGAAGGAAGTAGAGAATGGGGAGGAAAATTCATCCGTCTTAAAGGTGAGCGACTTTCTGGAGCAGAGATGGTAGAATGGGTGAAAGAGAGAGAGAGAGAGAGAGAGAGAGAGAGAGAGAGAGAGAGAGAGAGAGAGAGAGAGAGAGAGATCAAAGGATGGAAGAGCTTAGTGGTAGCAAGAAATAAGAGAACAAGAAATTGGATGTTGCAGAAATATTGAAGCAATAGACGAACGAGCGAAAGAGAACATTTTGAAAACTGAAGAATGAAACGTAAGATTTAAAAAAAAAGAAAAAAGAAAAAGAAGAGAGAGAAAGAAAAAAAAACGCGTGTTGCTATTTCAGGTTCGTGTTATTGATCAGATAAATCTTGTTCTATTGTGGACGTAAGCACATTATTTTACTTTATTTGATTCTTCCATTTAGACTTTTCTCTCCCTGTCTTTATTCTTCCTTTTCGAGGAATTAATATCATCTGTGCTCCGCCGTGCACTTCACCTCGCGTCGCGAAATAAGTTGGTGACCGAAGCCCGCAAATCTTACGATCAAAGTGGTGTTTGGCTAACAACCCCAGCGGCCTTTTCTAGCCTTGCACCAGAGAGAGAGAGAGAGAGAGAGAGAGAGAGCGTCTGGTGTAGGTACGGGACGCCCTTGGCTCCTCCAGACTAGACTGTTGCTGCGCTGTAAATTTACCTGGCAGCATCCCGTCTTTCAGGGCTGCACGCTGCACTTTGTGTCTGCCTGCATGCATCCATTACTGGGCGCTCCGTAGGCGAGGGAGGCTCGGTTCCATCAAATCGCTGGGGCCTGCCTGACATAACGCGCCAGCACCAGGCGGGCGAGGCACTGCTCCACACAAACTCGTCTGACTAGTGAGTAAATAAACTGGGAACAAACACAAGCTGGCCCACTATCGCGAAAATTCTGAGAACACTGCACGACTGGATCTTGGGTGTCGTATCACGGCCAAACGACTTCTGTCCGGTGAAATCAGACAAAACAATAACTGTCAAGATTTTTTTAAAACGGAGAATATGTCTAATGAAAAAATCCAAGAGGATAAAGTCATGGAGGGTTTGTCAAAAGGACTGAATCCCAAGTTCTCAAGAATCTCAGAAGCTTCATTGAGAATTTCCTGGAAATCCAAAAGATCTTGATCCCCTTTCAGAGAAAACGGGTTTGACGAGGGCCGGGAAGGAGGGGGAACTAATGTAAGCTAAGCTGCCTGTAGCCCCCAGTCTCCCCTTTCCTCTTGTACACACACACTCTCTCTCTCTCTCTCTCTCTCTCTCTCTCTCTCTCTCTCTCTCTCTCTCTCTCTCTCTCTCTCTCTCTCTCTCTCTCTCTCTCTCTCTCTCTCTCCATGCTTTTTTCCTCCCCTCTCGTCACTGTAATAAGAGGTGATGGAGAAAAGAAGGTCTTTTAAGAATAGTTTATAATGTCAGTGCCTGTCGGGAGGAGGCAGGTGGCGGTGGGCGCGGCCGAGGATGCTGGTCAGCCCCGCCGCCGCTGCCGCCACACAAAGGCACGCGCCCCTTCCTTCCGCCGCCACAGGGGGAAGAGGGAGAGCGGGGGAGAGGGAGGGAGCAATACCGGGAACCATATCACACAAGCAGCAGCCTCACAGTCGGCACGTCTCTCTCTCTCTCTCTCTCTCTCTCTCTCTCTCTCTCTCTCTCTCTCTCTCTCTCTCTCTCTCTCTCTCTCTCTCTCTCTCTCTCTCTCTCTCAACCAGGTAAAAACAAGTCATACTCGCGCGCACACCACCACAAACAAACACACGGACACACACCTAGTTAGCTTGCCGTCACGGGGGAAGTGTTGATAAAGCCACCTAACTGTACTACATGTTAGGTTCTGGAACCTCCCTGAACCCCGGAGCAGGAGTGGAGCGAAGTGGAGCGGAGTGGAGCGAAGTGGAGCAGAGCGGAGCGGAGCAGAGAGGGACTGGAAGCGCGAGTGCCAGGCCGGAACAGCAGGCCGGCACTCGTGTCAATAAGACCACTTGATAGGATGACGGGCGGAAGATCTTCGTCAGAAAACAAGGCTAGAGGGGGTCGATTAAAAGATGACACTTGACTACGCACCTGACGACACACCTGATGACACACACACACACACACACACACACACACACACACACACACACACACACACACACACACACACACACACACACACACACACACACACAAACACACCTGACGACACCTGATGACACTTTACGAGTACAAAGAAAGAATACCTGGTGAGGGGACGTGAGTGAGCTACAGACGTATAGAGAGAGGGGAGGGGGGATAGACTACACTAGACTCGTACATACACTCTAAAGAGGAGGACGGTGAAAGGGGAAAAGGGAGGGAGAGGGAGAGGGAGAGGGTAACCATGGTGACGTCTGCCAGTTCGGGCCCAGGCTGGTTCCAGGAATGGGAACCCCAGCAAGTTTCCTGGAACGCAGCCCGATGTCACGCGCCCACATTTACTCGCGTTCCCCCTTCCCCCTCGCTCCACCGCCGCGGTCTGGGGGCGAGGCGAGGCGAGGCGGGTGAGTGTAGAGTGTATGGCTGAAGGGTTCAATGTGTCGCTGGCTGAGTGGGAGGTTATGATTCCGTTTTGAGGATTTTTACACTCGCATGCTTTGTTATATGTGTTCCTTGAATTAGCGGTGCTGAGGTTAAATGGCAATGGAAGCCCCCCACCCCCACCTTTCTCTCTCTCTCTCTCTCTCTCTCTCTCTCTCTCTCTCTCTCTCTCTCTCTCTCTCTCTCTCTCTCTCTCTCTCTCTC